>NC_090053.1:1432009-1487750 GCF_038355195.1 Osmerus mordax | reverse complement strand
ACACACACTCTCTCTATCTCACACACACTTACTCACACACTCTCTCTCTCACACACACACATACTTACACATGCACTCTCAAACTCACTCACACATTCATCTGTTTTTGTCCCACAGAGTGAGGGGGAAGCATGATTGTGAGTGTCATGTTTTTGGTAAAGCTTTACACCTGTTACAAAGAACACACACACATACACACTTACTCACACACTCTCTCTATCACACACACACAGAGAGAAGTACCCACTGCAGTATTCTATTCATACGATTTCCCCTCCTTTGCTTATCTTCCTGTATTTCCACAGTTGTTCTGGAAACAAAGTCTCACTGGTGAAACACAGGAGCAGACCTGGGGGTGGGGGGGGCAGGTGAGAACGTTGGAATGTAACAGACTGCAGGGGCAAGTGATAGTTGGGGGAGGAGATTAATTCCCCCCCCTCCCCCCCCCTGCCCCCACTCCCTCATGGCGTTGTCATCCATGTCCTGACAGCAGGACAGTTTCGGAAAAGAATGACTGCGTTGACAAAAAATCTGCTCAGGATCCCGTCTTCCTGACAGCAGGACAGTTTCCGAAAAGAATGACTGCGTTGACAAAAAATCTGCTCAGGATCCCGTCTGTGTTTGGATTGGCAGCCATCATTATTTTCACAAGACAGAACATCTTTATTGATAAAGACTGAACTGTTTTCAGAAGTTGTTTTGCTTCTTCTTTTGTTTTGTGTTTTTCCCAATTCTCTGGCACCAGCTCTCCTGTTTCCCATTACTTCTGCAGTACTATAGTTAATATTACTTTGGAGCACAATAATTTGAAAACTGCGTTTGAAGAACAAAACGTTCTACTTGAACATTAAGTTGTAATAACATGAGCCTGATGAGTCACTGTTCTCACAGTCTCTCTCTCTCTCTCTCTCTGTCTCTCTCTCTCTTTCTCACACACACACACACATTCACTCTCTTTCACACACACACACACACACACACATACACACACACCTGATGCCTTACTTCATCTCTCACGTACAGAGGGATTCCAGAATGTTCGGAGGCAGGTGTTGGACCTGGTGCTATATCAGTCTTATAACCCGGAGCGGGAACAGCTTCAGCCTGACAGAAACACTGTGTACTGAACACGCTACACTCACTTTACCTGGACCTGTGCTGGTGTGAGTATGTGCCTGTGTCTCTCTCTCTGTTCTATTGTGTGTGTGTGTGTGTGTGTGTGAGTGAGTGTGCGAGTGTGTGCGTGGGACCTGCGTGCAGAGTTGCCAAATTCAGCGGTACTCCACACTAGTCTGGAATGCATGTATATTCCATCACAATAATTAATACAAAATGTATTAAGATTTATAAAGTAAGGTTGAAGTTAAATATCATGGTTTTATTTATAAAATCTCCGTCTGTCTGTTTGTGTGTCTGTCTGCCTAACCACAGCCTGCCCCGCCTGTTTCACTGAACTTTAGCCAGAGCATCATGACATGCTTGCCCTTCGAAGCAGATCTTTTCTTTCATCCATGGATCCTCCAGGAAGATTGGGCTTTGGGTGGAGAGGCAGGTGTTTCCTTCCCCATGTGTGGCTAATGGTTCAGGGGATATTGGGCCTGACTCCATCAGTGAGTATGGCGGTGTGCAACTGGGAGTGGGACTGTCCTGTGGTACTGTATGTCTTGACAATTTGTTTTTTTACAGATCAAGTTCAGTTAGACTCTTTGTGTTGACTCTTCAAACTGTATCCATTTACCCCATCCCCCTCTCTCTCTTCTCTCTCTCTCTCTCTCTCTCTCTCTCTCTCTCTCTCTCTCTGTCAGTCTCTCTCTCTCTCTCTCTCTCTCTATCTCTCTCTCTCTCTCTGTCACTCTCTCCCTCTCCCTCTCCCTCTCTCCCTCTCTCTCTCTCTCTCTCTTCTCTCTCTCTATGTCACTCTCTCTCTCTCTGTCACTCTTTCTCGCCATCTTTGTCATTCAGACTTAAAGCTAAACCTTCTGAATTCAGTGTTGGTTTCCACATGCACACGCTCCTACACTTTTACAGATTGAAAGTGTCTGTAACTGGTCATCAACCCAAATATTTTATTATCCATTTGTGATTTCAACTGGCCCACCCTCGAGCCTTGTTTTTCACAATCCCATAATCCCAACACCATACCGACAACAATAATAATTAAAACACAAATATGAGTCAAGTAGATCATCAGCTGGTCCTCTGAATGGTAGGTCTCTGTCACTGTGTGTGTGCGTGTGTGTGTCAGTGTGTGTGTGCGTGTGTGTGTGTCACTGTGTGTGTGCGTGTCAGTGTGCTGTGTGTGTGTCAGTGTGTGTGTGCGTTGTGTGTGTCACTGTGTGTGCGTGTGTGTGTCACTGTGTGTCACTGTGTGTCAGTGTGTGTGTGTCAGTGTGTGTGTGTCAGTGTGTATGTTTTCTGTAGTGGCACAGTTAACTGTGGTCCTTAGGCAGACCATTAATTGCTTGGCGCCTCTCTTGAAAAAACAAACAAAGGAACATTTTTATTGGTAGCCTGCAGTTGGCTGGTGATTTGGCCATTCTTGTAATGCCAATTTTTTTGAACACACACACATAAACACACACACACATTTTTCTGCTACCCATCATTAGCAAGCTTCGGTGTGTGTGTTTATGTGTGTGTGTGTTATGTGTGCGTGTGTGTTCTTTAAAGCTTTTTACAGCCATCATGTACCGACTACTGCCACTGTCACTGTTTTGAGGTACACCCACACACATGCAAACATCCATGCATGTCTACTAGTACACACATATGCACCCAAACACAGGCACACATGCTTGTACAAACTTACAAGTACACACACAGACACAAACAGACTTTCATTCCACACGCCCACCTGGAGTCCCAGGTGGGACTTGGCTGGACATCCATCTGGACATCCATCTGTTTGCTGAAGCATGAGAATGAAATGAAGGTTTGGGTTAAAGGATGGCACTGCCCAAAAAACAGCAATTACATGCCGTCTGCCAGCTTTCGCTGCTTGTCTCAACAGACAATGGCTTAGGGCAGCCAAATGGCACCGTTACAATGTCCTTCTCAAGCAATTTCACCACAAAAATGTGTGTGTTTATGTGTGTGTGTTTATGTGTGTGTGTGTGCGTGTGTTTGTGTGTGATGAATTCAAGTGAAGGCAACTAACTTGTTGTTCATTCATGCTTCAAACGTGATACAGTCATACACATAAATATTGTATGCAAAACGTAAATGTATAAAATTACATTTTATATGACCCAAAAACTACACACATCCAAAGGATTGAAACCATGTATTCACGTTTGCAGCGATCAGTCAACTACATTTTACAGAAGTTAACAGTAGTTGTTTTGCGACCAGGGAACAGCTGCATTCCTTCCATGTGAGCTTGATAGCACAGCATGTGTGATATCCAGTTGGTTTATGGTGATCATGACCGCACATGTTATTAGAAACATTCCAAACGGATAGCTGTATCACAAGACAGATAGAGACAGAGCAACAGACAGACAGAACCCCGTCACCTCTGGGTATGGAAACTTCTGGCAAAGAGGGATTTACAGTCCTTATCTTGGTTTATTGGTCTAGATTACACGTCCATCTGGGATTGCCAGGAAGTATGTCAAATGACACACAGATATGAACACTGGTCTTCAGACTGACACTGACCCAGTGGGTGTTCAGACATGCTGACCCAGTAGGTGTTCAGACTGATATTTACACCAGGCTATGGACATATTTACACTGAGCTAAAGACTGATATTGACACTTATACTGGGTTGTAAACTGAATTGACTGACACTTTTAGAAAGCCCAATATATTTGAACACTCTTCTGAAAAGACAGCAGTTATGTGCAAGAGGGACACATATGGATCAGAGACTGACTGGTACTTAGAAACAGATAACTGTGTGTGTGTGTGTGTATTTAAAGTGTGCTCCCTTGTGCCTGATCTGTAATTACATGTTGATGAAATGCTGACTGGAGTGTCTGCTACGTGCTCGGCAGGTTAGCGCTCTCTCGCTCACCGGCAGTACAGGTTAGCGCTCTCTCTCTCACCGGCAGTACAGGTTAGCGCTCTCCCTCTCACCGGCAGTACAGGTTAGCGGCTCTCTCGCTCACCGGCAGTACAGGTTAGCGCTCTCCCTCTCACCGGCAGTACAGGTTAGCGCTCTCCCTCTCACCGGCAGTACAGGTTAGCGCTCTCTCTCTCACCGGCAGTACAGGTTAGCACTCTCTCTCTCACCGGCAGTACAGGTTAGCGCTCTCTCTCTCACCGGCAGCACAGGTTAGCACTCTCCCTCTCACCGGCAGTACAGGTTAGCGCTCTCTCTCTCACCGGCAGCACAGGTTAGCACTCTCCCTCTCACCGGCAGTACAGGTTAGCGCTCTCCCTCTCACCGGCAGTACAGGTTAGCGCTCTCCCTCTCACCGGCAGTACAGGTTAGCGCTCTCCCTCTCACCGGCAGTACAGGTTAGCGCTCTCCCTCTCACCGGCAGTACAGGTTAGCGCTCTCTCTCTCACCTTCAGCTCTTTCATGCCCCCAATGCTCCACAAATCATTCTTCTGAAACATCTTTGACCAAACCCTTGTGATCTCTTTCTCCATGTTGAGACCGCTTCTCCTTCAGGTGAGTCCAGACAGTCGAATCACCACGTGTCAGGTTTGGGGTCTCATGTGGCTTCATGGTGGACTGGAGAAACTGGAGAGACGGTAGGAGAAAGAGAGGGCCGTCAGATGGCTGAGCGGTTAGGGAGTCAGGCTATTAATCAGAAAGTTGTTGGTTCGATTCCTGGCTGTGCCAAATGACGTTGTGTCCTTGGCAAGGCACTTCACCCTACTTGCCTTGGGGAGAATGTCCCTCTACTTACTGTAAGTCGCTCTGGATAAGAGCGTCTGCTAAATGACTAAATGTAAATGTAAGAAAGCGGGAAAGAGCAGGAGAGAGTAAGCTCCAGAGTGTGAGGGAGAGAGGCTGTGGGAGGGGCATGAGGTGGAGAGGGAATGGGGGGATGGAGTTCCAGGTAGTGCCCTGGTAACCCCAGCATGGTGACTCAGAATGTGCGATAATGATGGATGGACGCACTGAGGACCCACCTGGGTAGTGTTTAAGTGAAACAGCCAGGAGATGTTAAACGTTGCAAGATGCTGACCTGCTTGTTTAATTAAGTGCAGTGTTGTGCTTTTAAACGTTTACTGCCTCCCCTGTGAACTTCAGTCTTCCTGTAGCAGATTTAAATTAGAATTTGCCCTGAAAGTACCCCTGTAAATGTGGTGTAAATGGGTAATATTCCTTTATATCAGATAGTCAACACACAAAGTGAAATGTGAGTAAATGACACAACGCTCTGACCGCCCATCCTGTTCTCGTGGTTTCATGGTGGCGTAGATCATCAAAGACATTTCATCTGTGAGTTCTTCCTCAACCAAGGTGGAAGTCAGGTTCTTCAGAGTTCTCCCTCTCCGCCTCCACCTCCTCCCCCCCCCCACCACCACCCCCACCAATCTACCCCCCACCACCACCCCCACCAATCTACCCCCACCACCACCCCCACCATCTACCCCCCCCCACCACCACCAATCTACCCCCCCCCCCACCACCACCACCAATCTACCCCCCCACCACCACCACCAATCTACCCCCCCACCACCACCACCAATCTACCCCCCCACCACCACCACCAATCTACCCCCCCCCCCCACCACCACCACCAATCTACCCCACCCATCACCGCCACCAATCTACCCCCCACCACCACCACCAATCTACCCCCCATCACCGCCACCAATCTACCCCCCCCCCACCACCACCACCAATCTACCCCCCCACCACCACCACCAATCTACCCCCCACCACCACCACCAATCTACCCCCCATCACCGCCACCAATCTACCCCCCTCACCGCCACCAATCTACCCCCCCCCCCACCACCACCACCAATCTACCCCCCCACCACCACCACCAATCTACCCCCCCACCACCACCACCACCACCAATCTACCCCCCCATCACCGCCACCAATCTACCCCCCCACCACCAATCTACCCCCCACCACCACCAATGTACCCCACCACCACCACCAATGTACCCCCCCACCACCACCAATCTTACCCCCCCCCACCACATCCACCACCACCCCCACAGCTCCACACAAAGTTTTAAATCCCACCAAAAAAACACAAAAAACCCCAATCCATTGTTTACATTTCAGAAACTATGGTTACATAATTAGGAAGCCATCCTCACAGACCCCTGGTTGATTAGGATTTGACAATTAGATCGTTTTGTGGGGTGCTGAAGAAAAACAATCTGGCCTTTATGCCTGGGTCTTGGTCTCGCACTAACAGCCTGAGCCTGGTGAGATGGGGGGCGGAAGGGGAGGCGTGGAGGGAGTGAAATAGATTTAATTATGAAATCAAAAATATTTCAAATGAATTCAATAGTTTTATTTAATTGTTCCATACGGAAGGTGGAGACTGAGCTGAACGTACAGAGGAAAGCCAGCTTTTCTAATGAGGTGAGGACAGTGTGTCCTGGTCACTGAGGTGGCCGTGTGACCCCTTTTCGTTCTCCCTCTCCCTGACCAACTCTCCCTGACCAACTCCCTCTCTCTCTCTTTTGATTCTAAAGTAATTAGAGAGGCAGAGCAGGGGCAAAGGAATGTGTGAGCACGCTTCCTACCAAGAGAGAGAGAGAGAGAGAGAGAGAGAGAGAGAGAGAGAGAGGGAGAGACAGGGAGAGAGAGAGAGAGAGAGAGAGAGAGGGAGAGACAGGGAGAGAGAGAGAGAGAGAGAGAGAGAGAGAGAGAGAGAGAGAGAGAGAGAGAGAGAGAGAGAGAGAGAGAGAGAGAGAGGGAGAGGGAGGGGGAGGGAGGGAGGGAGGGAGGGAGGGAGGGAGGGAGGGAGGGAGGGAGGGAGGGAGGGAGGGAGGGAGGGAGGGAGGGAAACAGAGGGGAGATAGAAAGATACACTGAGAGAATGGGGGAGAGGAGGACTGAGGGCCGTCTTTGGGCTCTGAGTCCCAGGTTCTGCTCTGGTCTGGGTCTGGTCTCTGGGTCCAGGTTCTGCTCTGGTCTGGGTCTGGCAAGCCCTCTGCTCGCTGGCCTGGTCTTCAATGCATCCCGTGCATCCGGCCAACCACACTAACTCCAGTGTGCTCTTTGGCAGTTTCCAATGTCAAGGCCTGGGAGAGCTATGCCACCCACATCTCCTCTCGTCTCGCGAGCACAGATCAGTGCTGGGGGTTGGTGATAGTGGTGGTTAGGGGTTAGTGGTGGTTTGACCCCGTTATCAAGTTTGCACATCTCCTTCTGTTGAGTTTCCATTTGGAAACGTTCACAGATTTCGATTTTGGTCAAGGGGTGGATTAGGACTGTAGTTCGTATTTCAACTCTGTCAGCAGTTGTTCCAACCTCTGTTATGTGATCATATCTAACCTTTCAAATGTGGGACAAGAGTTTGTACAGGACATGTTGTGAGTAGTGAAAACTTCTAGTCCCAGTTATCAGAGTATTCAGACTAAACAATCTCACTGTCTCTTAATCAGAATAGCAAAATTGCGTCGAGCCACAAGGCTGGGTTTGGCCCATGTTCGGTAAAATGGAATTAAGCTATGCTAACTCACTGGTTGCCAGATTCTGTGTCCATCACGGTCACAGTAAGACTTGAGGCCCAGATGGCACCTGATTGGAGGAGACGTGTCTTCTCCTGCTTATTGACACTTCGTCTAAACAACTAGATGGCGGAAGGGATTTCCTCAAACACACTCAGTCACATACACGCACACAAAGCCCGTCCTGTCAGCAGCCTGCATGAACAAGTCAGTGTTTGATTTTCCCATGTTTCTGTTTACCAGATGCTTACCAGATCATTCCCCGTGACAACCGAGACAGTTACATAAGGAAGACAACAAACCAAAGTCATAAAGGCATCCATGTTTGGAGGTCATGCTCTTTGAGAGCTTGAGAGGATGACTCTGGCACCTTTTGGGCAACATTTTGAGTGGGTGCTCTACCCTAAAACTGATTTGATAACCTGTTATTTAAGCCCATTGTGAGTTTGTTTGTGTCTGTTTACTAACCTACCAATTTTGAATGAGCAGGTTATGCTCCTTCATGAGGGGACTGGAGCAATAAGCTTTCATGATACAGGCGAGGCTAATTGAGCTGTTTATGACCAAGTATACTAAAAACAGGACAGGGTGAGGTGGAGGTCTCTGTACGAGGGATTCCCCAGCTCCTGCAGCTCCACATGTGGATCTTATCACTTCAGAGGAGGCCAGCTCAGGCTGAAAACTCCAAATGCCAAATAAAATTAGATTCCACTCTACTTTTCAAGCTCAAAGTCTTTGATAGCAACAGAAAACGACGTTGTGCAAGTTCAGTAAACCTTGAGGTTTCATAATCGCGCCCTATTCTAAATTAAAGTCTTTTGTGTGGACTTCTGTGGGAGATAAACTGTTATTCTTCCTGGTAACGGTGTGTGTGCGTGCGTGTGGGCGTGTGTAAACGATAAAAGGCTGTGCCATGTAAAGAGCAGGCACGCAAAGGACCCGAGGAGTGCTGGATGTTAAACTTCAGAAACCTAGTTTGGGGGATCTCTTAGCGGAGTGGTTGTTTGAGGAGTTGGTGCGCTGTGGCGACGTTGTGGCTCGCCTGCCTACCACAGTCTCACTGCTGCTTTGCACACTGGCACACTTTCTCCTGTCAAAGAGGAGCCCAGGAGAGAGCGAGAGTGAGGGATGGTGCTAAAAGCTGAGCTGAAAAGATTTTTAGTATGGCCTGGAGACATGCTAAATCATTTACTACACTGCAGGTTCAAAAAGATTTTTAAAAAGGAGCCTCCAGCTCCACATGTTCTTTTATTCATCCTCTCATTCACAGGGTCACTCACACAAATGGTGACACATGCAGCCTGAAAACATGTCAAGCTCTTGTAATGATTAAGACAAAGAAAATTGCAAAAATAAGACTTGAGGACTCTAGATGTTTTGATAAAATGTTTTTTTCTTTTATTGATATTAAAAATGAAAGTACATAAATTGTGCATTTCGGACGTTCTAGCGTGCAGAGGTTAAATCAATAAAATACACACAAGATGAGTGCGCTACGGACACAGAGAACGTAGCCGAAGCTCGGTATGATATCCCTTCATATCGACAGGAAGAAGTGGTCGTCTTCCACACCATTCAATACAACACTAGAGTAGCCGGTTTGAACATTACTATATTGAATGAATGCAGTCCTAGCAGGAAGAACAAATCAAAACAGAATAAAACGTGTAATGTCACTGTCTGGGAAACAAAAAGTTAACCATATTCGAGAATCTATTCATAATACTATTAATAATAATAATAATAATAATAATAATTGCACTGATTTGTTATACAACTGAAGTGGAATAGAAGACAAGACAAAAACATTAGATATATGGGGGTTGGTAGATGTGGCAACCTGGCAGGGCCATAACAGTTACACAAAGAAGATTGAGAATTAGCCTGATCCTTCAACACCCAATGGGGACTGATATTCTCATGTGTGTGTGTGTGTCTCTATAGGGGGGAGGGGGGGTCTGTGTTTATCCTGTTGGGCTGAGTGGTTTGCCTGCCAGAGAATCCCATGACCAGTGTGAGTAATGGGCATGGGCCCTCTCTCTCCCTCCATCCTGACCCGCTCCATGACAGCATCCCAAGTTCCCTTCAGAACCATCGAGTTTCCTGAGTATTCCAACTGCTTCAAATAGTTCAGTATGGTAGCCCTTCATCAAACACGTAACGCATGAACATCAGGGTGGGATTGTTTGCTACATAAGATGTATTTTACAAAGGGAGGGACGGAGCGAGAGGGTGGCAGAGGAGTCAGGGCCGGGAAACCACTCACTTTCCGTCAGGGACGGTGACCTTTCTACAACCTCTGGGATCAGTGATGTCATCAGTGATACGGCTGACTGGCCTTGTTGGGAGGGATGGATATTTAACCAGCTTGGAATGGGGGATCCCCTCCCACTACGACACCCCTGCCATGGGCACGGACACTCCACATGTACGCCACAGTGCAGAGACAACCTGAACACACAGCTGTCCAAATCCCCCAATTAATAAGAGTGGCTTTGAACCATAAAGGGTAGAGGACATCAAATACATTGGGACAGTTATTTTAATGTAAAGGACCATGGCAGATGGTTAGGGGCTTGTTCCTTTTCCAGAGATCCTTTCCTGACCTCTGAGCGTCCTAGCAGAGCAACACGTACAGAGAACATGCCTATTTCTGTGACATAACAAGCCTAAGCAGTCCAAGCTATGCTGCTGTTACATGTTTATTTTTTAAGTATTTCTGTGGCAGCGGGAATAAGGAAAAAGAGGAGATATTTTTGGTACAAAGCATCTACAAAAGCATTACAAGTCAAATGGGGAAAAAAAGAAATCATACAAAATAAATCCGTCAGTTGAGCATCAGTGCTACGTATATTATTTGGACCAATTTTCATATATATTTTTATAACAAAATAAATAATGCCTTTATACAGTGCCCTTATTTGTATTTCAACAAACAAACAAAAAAGCTTGGCGGCTCATTATGCAAGATACAGCTCAGACTACAGGAACACCACACGGCGTCCCTGGACACTAATTATATATCTATATATTTATATATATATATTTATATATATATTCAAGTATTTGTTTTCAGGCAAAAAGCATGTGAATACTACTGATATACAATAACATAAAATGTTAGTTGACATTATTGCTGTTTTTTCCCTTTGAATTGAAATTTGTGCCTTTCATTAAAACTGTAAAATAACATAACAATGACCATGGAAATGCCTATCTTGCAAAAACAGGGTTGTCATGGTACCAGAAACGGACAGGGTATTCCTTTTTTTCTTTTTGAAAACATAGATAAGAAAAGAAAGACCAAAATAAGACAAAAACCTAAATATAATCATCGTCATCCCACTCGCTCTGTGTCCATTGGACAGGTTATTTCCTGTCAGAGCAGGTGTCCAGGGTCATATAACGCCACGGCAAACAGGAAGCACTGTCCCGGAACAGGAAGTGTATTACTGTCCCAATCCAGGCAGTCCACGGTATCCCGTTAAGTGTCCCCGCACTTCTCCCTGTCTCCTGCCAGCGCGGCCTGAGCCGCAGGGAGCTCCTTCCCATGTCTGCAGGCCAACACCAGCTGCCAGCCAATCTGACTCATACTTCCCCCTTTAAACCCTGTCCAGGAAGTCCCCCTTATCATTTATCCTCCTTCTCAAAAGTCCAACTTTCCATAAAACGGAAAGTTGCAATATTAATTAAAAAATAAAAATAATAACGTGCTTCTGAACCTCTTCTTCTTTGAGTCCATTCCCAAAGCTAGCACCATGACATTTTTTTAAGCTACACGTTCATTGTTCATAAAAAAATAGTGCCTTTTTTTCTTTACTTTGACGTAATCCGTGGCGATGTGCAATTTTGCAGACACTTTTCTGCTTTTTGTTTGTGATTAAAAGGTGCTGGAACAGGAATCTAATTTTACAAAGTAATTCCTTACAGTGTGGAAGTCCCTTTATAGTTAGAGGTGCAAACTAATAAGAACAAAATACTAATAGAGATTTTTCTTTTTTTCTGCTTCAGGAAAGTGTTGTGGAATGGATTCTTTTATGCAAGATGTTGTTCACTTTCTCTTCACTTCACTTTCTTGTCTGCAGTACAAAAAAACATTCCATTGGATGTCCTCTTCCCACTTGTCAGCTACAGAACTCTTTCATCTTCTTTTCTTCCATTATGTTTTTTTCTCTTTTCCTCAAGGATCCACCTGAATTGCATTCAGCCTAATTGTTAACTTTTTATTCGTCATTTGTGTTTATGCCTTTTGTGTCAGGGAATGAAAGAGACAGAAAGAGACACAGAGTTGAGACAGGAAGAATGTGAAGGCATGTTTTGAGTGTCTGTCAGGGGCTAAAGGGGGGGGGTGGAAGGAGGGCAGGGGGGTCAGGAAGTAGTAGACGGGATGGGTGGTGGGTTTCTGATGGGGATGGGAAGGTCAAAGAAGACTGCCACAGAAATGACGTCAGAGACAAAGCTATAATCCCCTAGTCTGTTTTTCCTCCTCCCTCCAAACTCTTATCTGTGCAAAGGGCCACGCGAAGAGGGTGAGGGTGAAGGGGGGACCGGCGGGAGGTGTGTGTATGGGTGGTGGGTCTCATTTGTTGCTGATATAGTTGTCCATGGGGCGCAGGGCGGGGGGCAGTTTGCTGGGCAGGCTGATCAGGGGCCGGTGGAAAGCTCCCGGTTGCTCCTGGGCCATCATCTTCATCTTCTCCGCCTGCCTCCGGAACTTCCTGGTCCGCAGTATGGCAGGCACGCCCCTCCGAAGGCGCTGGGCCGCCTTCCGCTGCCACGCGTCTAAGTGGATGTACTTGTTGTTGGAGGACACGTGCTGTTTCCTAGGTACCTCCTGGGGGGTTTAAAAGGGGGGGGGGGGGGTTCAAGTGTCAATAAATTGGCTGTCAAGACAAATAAATAAATAAGAATAAGTGGAAGGCCAGTACATTGTCAGAGGCACAGTTAGGTAGGTTTTCTTTTTCACTCAAGAGGAATTCAAAGAGTTCTTAATCCTAACCCCAGAGAACAGGTGATGAATATGCGCATTGACTTCTAAAGGGGATGATTAGCATTCAGAACATGAGCAAGGACTTTGAGGGCTTCTGTCCGGACAGGCCCTGGTTCCCTCGTCAGGTAAACGTCTGTCAACAGGGAGGCCAGTGAGTTCACTGTACTGTCACACCCGTGTATAGGAAGGAAGGCCTGGCATTGTTCAATGAACCTCCCCAATTCTAACTAAACCGCATTCAATACAAAATACTGTTCATAAGTATTACACATCCACTATGCATGCAAAATTTTGTAACACGTGAGCATAAGAACACGACACTTGGCCAACCAACAGAGTTTCTAGAGGTGAAAGGGCTCTGTGTGTGTTAAGACTAAGGGTGTGAATTTATGCTTGAGAAGAGCTTTCTTGTGAATGCCTTGTTTTGGTCCTGTCAATGTCAGAGTGCTTTTCTTCTTTACAATCTGCCTGGAAACAGCTGATCTACAGAAGAGGCCAGCCCTGTTCACAACAACACCACAGCTTGCCTGGACAAATTGGGAATCCATCCCAAAAAAGGCTCTGCCCCGACTCCTTACACCAGCCTCCTCTTTAAAATGTGAAAGCACACTTGTTTGTTCAAGACAACTCTACACTCTCCCACAGGTGAAAGTGCAACAGAGAATGCAGTACGTGTCTAGATTAGGGGGTCTAAGAGAAATAATAGACTCAAGATCCAAAGTGTTTACCAGAAACCGGGTGTCTAGTGTTCCGTGACTAATCATGCACACACTCAGAACAAACTGGCAAAAAATGTTTGCAATTTAGGCGTCACAAACAAACACGCATACATACTCGATCAGAAACACACGTAGCCTAACAGGTTTGTGCCCTTGACCCTACTCTGCACCACATCATGTACTCTTCACTGTCAGGAGATTTTCCACTGTGTTCAGCAGTCTGTGTTTGAGATACATGCTTACCTACAAACTACCAGCAAGATAAGCTTGCCCTTCACAGGGGCACATGTGCCCTCCCAGGGGCAGGGGCATAGGGGAGGTAGGTAGGTAGGTAGGTGTGTTTGTGTGTGTGTGTTAAGCTCAGATGTGTTGAGTCAGCTAGACCGGCCCAGTTTTCCCACACAGGTGTGTCAGGGAGAGAGCGTACCTGTTTGAGGACGGGCATCACAGGTGTGTCAGGGAGAGAGCGTACCTGTTTGAGGACGGGCATCACGGGTATGACCTGCAGAGAGGAGGCTGACACGTCTCTCTCGGACTTGGCGGGTTTGGCACAGTACTGCTCCAGGAGGTTGAGGTCGCAGCTGCGGAAGCAGCACTCCTCCACAATCCCTCGGTTCTGAGAGCGCCTATTGCTGGATCTACCAGGTCTACCTGCAGACGAAGAGGGAGGGAGGGAGGGAACAGGTTTTTAGGATGAAAGTAGAACAAGACCTACAATGATTGTCTGACTGTGTTGTTTTCCCTCAGTTCCGCCAAAGCAAAGAAACCAGATTTGTAACCTTTTCACGCAGATGTTGTTCATGTTTGTCAGATGTTGTTGTTTATGTTTGTTTGTGGGTAGGAATGTTCTTAGAGTGTCTCTACCCTGGGCAGCTCTGAGACAGACGAGTGAGGCACTCACTCTTCAGGAGTGAAAATAAACTAAACTGACCCTATCCTTTGACCTTGTCCCTTGCCAACTCAGCACAGATAAAGAAGTGGACCAGAGAGGGGTGGGGGCAGAGATAGACATAAAAGAGAAAAGATGCAGGGTGAGCGAGGGTCAAAGACCACAATAAAGAATGCTTAAAGAGGGTGAGAATAAAGAGAAAGAAGTAGAATATGAAAGTGAAGAAGTAGATGGCAAAGATGTTAACGGGAGAGCATTATCCAATCAATAAAGGCCTTGTTTGAAGTTTTTTTCTCCCAACAATGTCAGAGAAATCTCCTGAGAGAGCTGACCAGATTTGATTGCAGGAAGAGCAACATGATCGAGAGAAAGAGGATGAAACAGGGGGAGGAGGAAGAGAGGAGGGGGAAACACATCTTGTTGGCCCAAATTGGGTAATGATCTCTGAGAGTAGAGCGAAGCTTGCATGGCAAGCAGCACACAAAGGATCCAACTGTTTGTCAGTGTATGGGTGGGATATGACATAAAATAAGTTATATTGTCCACAACTTTTTTTTGTTTTGCTGTGTTGGAGAGGCATAAACGAGAAAGGCAGGGGAGCTGAGGAGTGAAAGGACATCAGGTCAACCTCAATTCCCAAGATGGGGAATTGCGTTAAGAGTTTGTCATGCTAAAGGCTTAAACAAACTCTTCTTATCTGGGTTCTATGTAATAGTAAGTATAACATAGTAGTCAATGAAACAAAGTCACAAAAGGCGAAGGCTTCACTATCACATCACCCTGCAGTGATTATGACGACTATTATCATGATAATGACCCTATCTCAATCAAATAATTAGGTCCCACATCAAAGCTGTTTTTTTCCCATCGTCGCAAGTGTGGTCGTCTAGCCTGGGAACATTCTTGGTGAGGTGACTGGTATGTCTCTTGGGCTGCTATTGCTTTCCCCGTGGAATTCTCTGGTAAACAAGCAGGCCATTGTGTCGCTTTGAGTCGTGTGTGCCTTTAGCTGTGCGCTGCCCTTTCATATGCAATCAGAGGTATCGGCAGCAGAATGCGGCCACTCAGCACTATCGGCAAGGCTGGCGTCTCGAGACACATTGTGCACAGCAGTCTATTAGCAAGTGTGTGTGTGTGCGTGTTGTTTGTGTGTGTGTGTGTGTGTGAGCGTGCGTGTTTGTGAGAGAGACTAGCCTACTCATCTCTCACTCTAACTCAAAGACGAAAACATGTCAACCTGGAGAAAGATTGACTACAATTAACAATAGAAAAGTGTCACATACTGAAATAGAATCCTCTATCTTCACAGACGAACTGAAGCGCGTCCACTAACTCTCCGCCACACAGCGTTTCAGCCGAAGCCATTTCAACAATGTACAGCGTCATTGTCAGCGCAAACACCAGCACTCGACTTGACGAAGACATCTTTCTGACCTGGAAAAAAAAGAATACAAAAATTTTGCAAACACTACATTGCACAAGAAAATACGTTTCAGTCGGCATGTCGGCACTGCTTGTATTGTGAAGGTTACCACTAAATCAAGATTCCATAATCACAGCTCAAACGTCTGTCTACAATTTCCAATATGACTTGAATGGGCTAAATAGGCGAAGAAACACCATGAAGATCTCGCGCTTCCGGATATTTGTGTACTGCTTAAGTATCTTAAGGCTCACCAAATTTGCACTTGAGTTATCTTCAACAGTCATCGGTTATCATGCCATTGCACTCAGAATAATAATTTGGACGAAAACGACGCTGTAAACCTATTCTCTCTATCGTATTCTTACACAACGCTCAACAGGTTGCAAGACTGACAGAAGTCTACTCAATAATAGTCAACTATCTCAACATCCACACTCAGCATATATTCCGCCTAGCTCAGGCTCACTCTACAATGAGCACTGTGATCCACAGACTTATCGCCCCCTACAGCTGCTCACAATTCTTGTCATTTGTTCTGAGTTCAACAGAGGGACGCACCAACAAGACCCGAAAGAATACAAAATAATTCTTCAATAACCCAACCCACAAGCTAGCGGCTACTCACGTGAGACATTCCCTTATGTTCCCTAACTAAAATTGAGACTGCGTATAAACATTTGTGCGGGGTTGTAATTCACAAATTTGTCAAGAAAAATACTAAATATTTTACAAGAGGGCTGTGCAAGCCGGCCATTGTCCTACTGGTTTTGACATGACTCTCCCCATATAGGCTATCGTATCGTCTTTCATACACAATAAGCAAGATCATATGTTTTTAGTCTCCGGAGGCATACCTTCATTCTTCTATTTCCCGTTCTCTGGCAGGTGTGGCAGACTGAGTGGTGCTCGTGTCTCTGCTGGTGTTCCATGTCCGTTGGCGGTCGTGAAACGCTGGGCGTTATTTGGTTCGAGAGATTGCAGGTGAGTTAATGTCCCGGTTGATGAAGCTATAGAGACGTTGTGTGAGACCAGACGACAGGCAAAAGTTCTCAGGGAGATGTATTATATACCAAACCCGCCCCTTACCTCCCCCCTCACATCCCCCCTCCTCGCGCATGTCTGAACTGCGAGGATGATAAGTGGACCTAGTATGGAAAAGTGTATGAGAGCGAGAGCGAGAGAGAGAGAAAGAGACAGCGAGAGAGAGAGAGAGAGAGAGAGAGAGAGAGAGAGAGAGAGAGAGAGAGAGAGAGAGAGAGAGAGAGAGAGAGAGAGAGAGAAAGAGAGAAAGAGAGAGAAAGCCTACCAGTTTCATAGTCATTAGTGACAGACTTTCGTAATCAGCGACTAAGCCAGAAACCTTTAATTCCGATATCCTTTTCATTCATGTAACCTTTCATTCATACTGTGTGTGATCTGAGGTTTTTTTGTAGTCTATGACACATCACAGAACACTGCACGTGAACTAAGCAGTGCTATCAGCATGTCCTTCTCGTGTTCTGTACAGAAATAAATACAACTTTAGGAATTACCTTTACCATAATTGTAATAACCCTGCATTAGCATTCAGACAGACACATTTTGTGAGTCATTCCAAATCTGAAGAGAGGATTGAAGTACAAATGGAAGAGAACATAATGAGTGTAATCCATTTTTTTCACCTCTCTCTCTTTCTCTCTCTTACTCTCTCTCTCTTTCTTTCTCTCTCTCTCTCTCTAATCTCTCTCTCTCTCTTTGCTAGGTGTTTTGGAGTGTCAAGGGATATCTATCACCTTTACGCTTGAAGGCTTAGGAGTATCTAGCCACATCAACAAGAGGGAAACCTATTGAAGCCAACTCTCTTCCTGCCATTCTCTGATCTGGTATGAGACAATTCCCAGGCGGAGTAGGCTGGCCTCTGGGCTGGCTGGCATTAGACATGTGTATAGACTGACATCTTGTGGTCGCGGTGAGAACTATTTGTTTGTCTGGACTTGGCCCACCCCTGAGGGTCTCAGACAAACCAAAAGGCTGTGATAAGTTACGGGGTTTGGCAGAAAACACCTGTTTCAAGTGATTCATGCCACGTCAGAACTTGTTATGTCACGTGTGCTGTTTCTGACCAACACCACTATCTGTTTGGAGTGCACGCGCATGACGAGAGCTTGAAACTGCCCATGTGTTGTCATCCAATTCCCGTACAAATCATTCATTTCGACATTGATGTTACTTTGTGTTTTTTGGGGGGACAAAATTATATTAACGGCAGCTGTTGCGGACGCAGCATTAAATACAGATGTTTTCTTGGTATAATAAAATGTAATTTGACACAGGAAAGAGACTCTTTGAGACTTGGCCGAGTCATTGGTTACTATTTACAATGTAGGCTAGCTACTGTCTATATGAGCACATTGGATTTTGTAGCCTATTTATTTAAGTGAAATCAGTTGTC
The DNA here is from genome assembly GCF_038355195.1 of Osmerus mordax. NCBI lineage: Eukaryota > Metazoa > Chordata > Actinopteri > Osmeriformes > Osmeridae > Osmerus > Osmerus mordax. Next base: position 1,469,690 of record NC_090053.1, on the reverse strand, counting down.
AATATTCAATTCTGCTTTTCAAGGTTCAGTGAGGTCAAATATTTGATAGGACAGCACTCTCTAGTGGTGAACCCATAACATATAATTTGTATTGAAAACACTTTCACCTGTTTTATAAAATTATCGTAGTCAAACGGACATAATAACAATGGTTGGAAATATAATCTGGAACAGGTAGTGGTAATGTATCGATATTTATTTTTTATATGTATAGTTTTTACAGAAGCAGTGCGATCGTCTGACGACAAATACAGGTGTACAGAAGTATTTTAATTCTGATTTTACACTGTTAAAAGCTAGTTGAAACTTAACATTAAAACTGAAAAGGAAATGACCTAAGACCATAACACGTACATTTGCATTTCAAGATTAACAGCATGTTCTCCATTGTGTGATGAAACAAGATATTACAAGATATATTTTTATGAATTTATTTTTAACATCATGACACAATTTCCTTTTCTTCTCAATTTCCTTGGCCAGATTTGTCATGCACTTACTTTTAATTAATCCAGCTCAATGAATTAAAACATTAATAACAAATATATATGCATCTAAACAGCATATCTTCTGTATATCACCAGCTCAATAAAATCACATTTAGTGAGGCATTGTCTTCTTAACGTCTTTGGAAACAATGCCAGCGTGAGGTTCCTCAAGCTTGCTACACACAGTCAGACATTAAAAGCAGCAGGTCATGGTACCAGCGCAGTGGACACGTTCAAGCACAGGAGGATGACGTGCAGTTCAGAACATGTATGTTTGCGGGGGAACGGGGCAGGGGGTGGGGGTGGGGGGGAGGAAGAGGGTGGGGGGGCAGGGGGTGGGGGGAGGAAGAGGGTGGGGGGAGGAAGAGGGAGGGGGGCAGGGGATGGGGGTGGGGGGAGGAAGAGGGAGGGGGGCAGGGGATGGAAGAGGGGGGGGATTGGAGGGAGGAAGAGGGGGGGCAGGGGTTGTGGGGAGGAAGAGGGTGGGGGGCAGGGGGTGGGGGGTGGAAGAGGGAGGGGGCAGGGGGTGGGGGAGGAAGAGGTATGAGGGGCATCAGGACAGGATGTTCAGAGCATCAGTGAGCATCTTCAGTTCATCCCTCACGGCCTCCAGCCCCCCACGGATCTTCAGCGGGTTGTCCAGGACCTCGATGCTGCAGGTGTACGGGTCAAACCTCACAGAGAAAGGCCTCTTGATGCCGGCCACGTATGACCTGACAGTAAGGATAGATCATCACATCTATGTACACTGTCTAACACATTCCTGTTTAGCAGCATGCTAACTGTACATCACCAAACCAAGGGTGACGTTTGCGTATGACACCATAGCATATAGCTAAAAACTGTATTTGAGCTAAAAATAATGACAATAATATTGGCTACCGGGCATGAGCATTACCTGTTGACACATTTGGTTTCGATATAATGTGGTTTTATGGTTCTGTTACTTGGGAATGTCGTTGTAGTATGGCCAGAGTGAATGGTAATACCCTAGGTTGTAGTGAAATGCTGCCACTGTACCAAACACCAAACTATCTCATTCTGACAGGATTGACTCAACATGGGTAGAGCATAACAGTGCTGTTTTGTTTTTGTCAGGTGAGTTTTGATATGTTGGGCTGAGAGCTTTTGATCCTGCAGCCAATCAGAACATCTACATTTTGTCCAAGTCATAACAATGCAGCAGCTGTGTCTGCCATGGCTGCTCTACAAAGGCCTGTGGCCTTTTGGTGTTAGCTGGATGCAGCCTCACCCTGTCCGGGAGTCAGTTGGCTGAGCGGTGAGGGAGTCGGGCTAGTAATCCGAAGGTTGCCAGTTCGATTCCCGGTCATGCCAACTGACGTTGTGTCCTTGGGCAAGGCACTTCACCCTACTTGCCTCGGGGGAATGTCCCTGTACTTACTGTAAGTCGCTCTGGATAAGAGCGTCTGCTAAATGACTAAATGTAAATGTAAATGTCCTTGCCTGATCCGTGTGTGTGTGTGTGTGTGTGTGCTGGTATGCTGGCGTATGTGTGTATTTGTACGTATGTGTGTGTGTGTATGTTTACCTGAGCTTCTCCTTGGCATCCGTGAAGCTCTCAGATACAAAGTAAACTGACTGGTAGTTCTGGTCCTGGTAGGGTTGCAAGGCCGCGGCCTCTGGGTCAAACTGACGCCTCTCTGGCTCATCTGACAGAGAGTGCTGGACAGGAGAGCGAGAGCGAGAGAGAGTCAGAGAGGAGAGAGAGGGGTGCACAGTTAATAACTGAAAAAAGTGAGGTATTTCTTCTCTCTAGAGGAAAAAGAGGCAAAGAGAAAGGGTGGGGGTGAATGGAGAGCAATAGACTTGTACTCACCACCAGCTCCCCGTACGAAGACAGCAGTCCTGCTCCGTAGGCCTTCACAACACCTCCCTGTTTGCACAGACCAAACTCCACCGTGAACCAGTACAGCTGCGAGAAAGGGAGGGCAGGAGAACAAGGACAAGATAAAGAATGAACAGAACAACAAAAACAAGTGTGAAGCATGTTCCTCTTACAGACACAGTACATAGCGCCCTCTCGTGAGCGTCACTCACCGTAGACAGTTTCTCGATGTCTTCCTCGGAAGCCCCAAGCGAAGCAAGGCCAATGTTCTAGAACAAAGAGAAGGTTTCCACTTACATACGGGCCGCACACCAAACCAACAAGCTGACAGCTAAGATGAGGGTGATTTGCATGGAACCCATTGTACCTGGGAGAACTGTGCGAAGGTCCGGTCTGCGAGGATTGGGACGTGGCCCAGGAGCTCATGAACACAGTCTCTATGGAAACATGAAGAGTGAAAAGGGATTGGTCTACTTCAGGTAGGTAGAACACACACACATGTGAGCAGTGGCAATGGTAGAGGTCCGAAATGGGTCAATTACTATTTGCAAATACTGTGGAAAAATTTATTGATTTGTCATACCCACTGGAACGAAACCAATAAATAATACTCTCTACAATACATTACAATTGTAAAGCCAATCAAACACACATACTTTAATGTGACTGATCTTTATACTTGCACCCACATCTAGTGTGGAGGTGCAGTGTGACACCTGAGAGAAAATACTATTGGAAATCCTTTTTCTACTCTCTTTCTGAGGGTTATCTATCCGTTTAGTCGTGCCAGACAAGAATAATCCACCACAGAGCCGTAATTGAGAAGTATTGCAGGCTGATGGTGAAGGCTGATGGTGAACTCACGGCTCTGGGGAGTGCATGGGCGAGGAGGCGTGCCGGATGTACTGTGTGCACTGGAACACGCGGAACGCCAAACTGGCCAGAAAGTCTCTGGCGGACAGGAGGCCCGCCACCGGACGCAGCTGGAACCCGGTGCGCTCTGGTTGACAAACGGGGAACAAGAGGAGGAAAGAGAGGGAGAGAGAAACAGATAAGGTAACTAAGGAAAAGTAGGGGGGAGTAGGGGAAAGTACTGAGCAGGTTGAAGGATAAACTAGAGATCTAATCTGATCCTTGATCTTCTTCTGTGCTAAACTTCTGCTGTGCTAAACTAAACTAAATAAAAAAATAAAATAAAATCAACCCATCATTTTACAGAAATAATGAGTATGCTCTGTGTCTTGGACAGGTGTTTAACAGACTGTCAGCCACATGGACTGAGAACCTGCTTCTGACACATTTACATTTTAGTCATTTAGCAGACGCTCTTATCCAGAGCGACTTACAGTAAGTACAGGGACATTCCCCCCGAGGCAAGTAGGGTGAAGTGCCTTGCCCAAGGACACAACGTCATTTGACACGGCTGGGAATCGAACTGGCAACCTTCAGATTACCAGCCCGACTCTCTAACCGCTCAGCCACCTGACTCAACACACACACGACTACCTTTGAGGAAGCGGGACACATCTTCCTGCTGGGGGATGTTATCGGGGCTGTACCCACAATGCTGTTCCAGCAGGCGGAAGGCATCCAGGTGTTCGCTGCATGCGTGGGAGGTATACAGATCCCTCAGGGTGCAGTACACCTCCCTCCTGTGGAGCACACACACAGATACACACACACACACACCCATACACACACATAAAGACAGGCACACAAACAAACACACACTGTACTGTACAAATCAACTGTTCATTGTAATAATCCAAACTATGAACGAGAAAATGCTGTTATATAAAGTAATCAAAGTACAGTAAATATATTTTCAGGCAACAGACTTCTGTTAAGACCAAATTTCCAATTTTTGCCTCTCAGATTGAGTTATGGCAGGATGTTGCCATAGCGATCTACCATAAATCTTTCAAAAACAAAACCGTTTACTTCTCAATAATCCCATCAGCCAGGACCAAGCTTCTCACCAACCAGCGACCGCATCAGATGTTTGACGTATTTTGAGACGTTCAGTCAGAATACAAGCCTGCTTTTCTTTCCAAACATTGTCAGAAATCATTAGTCTGTTGTTCAAACACAATTTACCATTTGATGGCCTGAAAGGAAAGCCACTCAGGTGAAAATGATTGACCCTCTCAGTGTGAAATAGAAGCAATTTGCTCTCAGCGCGGTGGTGACATTTGCACACAAACAATCAAAGGCTTTTTCTTTGATGGTGTTGATGGGGTCCCTTAACTGTCACAGATGAGCAAAATAATCATGAAGGATAACAGACCCTGTGCTGACTCACACACACATTCTTAAGCGGTGTAAGAGAAACACAGCCGTGCGCAATTCACAATTTCAAGCGTGAATAGCGTGATGAGTACTATAACCTTTACAAATAGCACGTTCGCAAACTCGTGTTGAGCCCCAATGGGAATTCAGTCTTTCTAGCTCACAGTATCGACACCTGGTTCACATATTCTACACAACTACATTATTCTGAATGCTGTATTTACCCACTCTGAATTAAGTATCAACTTTACACATTGAAATGTATAGACCCAGAGCAGAGGCCTTGTGATATTTGTATTTATGTTACAGATCAACACTATTTACTTATGGAATCCTGCAATACTAGCCCCTTGCCAAGCCAAGCACCCTGTGAATCATGTCCTCCTGTTTGTCACCTCAGTGATACCCTGCAGGAGACACACCTGCAGGAGACACCTCTGCAGGAGACACCTCTGCAGGAGATACACCTGCAGGAGACACACCTGCAGGAGACACACCTGCAGGAGACACACCTGCAGGAGACACCCCTGCAGGAGACACACCTGCAGGAAACACCCCTGCAGGAGACACACCTGCAGGAGACACACCTGCAGAAGACACACCTGCAGGAGACACACCTGCAGGAGGTCTGGGGGATGTTTGAGGTCATCACCATACAGAGCACACAGCAGCACTCACCATGTCCCAATCTCCTCTTCAGTGTACTCCACCCTGGGAATAGTATCTCCACTGTGATGGAGGAGAGAGACACAGACCGTTCAACATCACTCTCACAGTCACACTGTAGATATGTGCATTCTTTATTTACGGTGGGTATCAAAAGGTCCCACGTTTGAATCTCTTCTGTATGTTGCTTTGAATGAAAGTGTCATATAAATGAACATATTATTATTATTAATCTGATTACCAACTCAAACTAACTAATTTATTTGACAACCTCAATTCCGATGACAAACTATTCATCTAATGAAGACTTGTCACTTTAGTTTCTTAATGACAAATGTTTAATAACATTACGTCTGCTGGTGAATTCATCTAGCCGTGTGTTGGTATGTGTTTCTATACAGATACAGACACATACTGTTTGTATGTGTTTCTATACAGATACAGACACATACTGTTTGTATGTGTTTCTATACAGATACAGACACATACTGTTTGTATGTGAAGGCTATGTCTCCAATCATCTTCCTCCTCTCTCTGTAGACCAGGTCGGTGTAGCCCTATTAAACACGCCAAAACAAACCCTTAGTAATGGGTTAGTTACAATTCAATCAACACAGAAGGACTACAGGGAAAATGATGTAAGAACCATAGATACATATTATGCAATAACAATAAAAAATTGACAACCATGTTATAGCTGTGTGACTGTAGTGTGTACATTCTGATGGTTCTTTGTTTTCAATTCAGGGTGGATAAAAAGATCACTCACTGGATGATCCTGGTCTAAATCTGGGTCAAACTTTGCAACAAGGTGATGACATCTGTCCAGCTCTGAGATCTTCTTTGGGAACCAATGAACTGGACAGAGAAAGGCAATGACAAACAAAAACACTTTTATAAAGGTTACATTAACGACCATGTAATTGCATTGCAACAATTTTTTCTTGAAGGTTGCATTAACTACTGTGTAACTTTATAGCACCGTTTAGGTAGCCTAAATTACCATGTAACTAGATAGTAAACTATATTAACAACATTTTACTGACATAGAAAGGGTTTTACTCTTCATCCAGTTTTTAAACAAAATAAACTTGTAAAGTGTTTCTATAGATGTATTAGTGTTATTATATGATTTATTACAAACTGTTATTTCAGACTATGAACTGCAGACTACATGGAAGCATATGTGACATATTACTGTAGGAGTGGCCTTACATTTGACCTCTTTGGTGGTTTTGACGTCTTCCGCAATCCTCTTGATGGAGCTGATGAGAGTGGTGACGTCCGACAAGTGAACCTCGCAGCGGACAAAGTACTCCAGCCCCTCCAGGCTCTCCCCGGGCTTCCTGCTAGGACGTGTCTCCAGGTGGTGGATCTTAGCTTCAAATGTCTAAAAAGTACACAAGTTCACTGTTGGATGGATGGATGGGAACAAGGAAACGTCATGCAAGGATTGGGTTTTTTTAAAGGCACTTGCCCGGTGTTGCATATAAACCCATGGAAACACCAGCTTCAAACTGTAACGTACTTAGATGTCATCATTTTAAAACGTATTGCTAATGGTTCACGTTTTATTTAAATAGTATCATTGTGGTCACTATCTTGCATTACTTTTGTTCAGTAATTTTCTGGCTAAGGTTTATTTCTTTCCTAAACGCTCTTCCACTCACTATTAATTTACTAATTTAATTAGGCTCTATGATTGAATTATATAATTAACTGTAGTCCTTCTGATAAAACTAAATTCCATGATGCCGGTATTAAGCTATACCGAAATCGATGACCTATCGAAAACTGTGACCAGGGGTCGCTGTTAACCCCCGGTCCTAACCCACAGTTTTCAGTAGGATACCTACCACTCCGGTCTAGGTTTATCCTTAACTGTAGCTGTGTAGCGTCTTGAGTGCATCACAAATAAAACGTGTTATTATTAATATAATTTGCTAAACATTTTAGAAAATCTAACGTAAAAACTAAACAACTATAAAATGAATTAAAGTGTAGTTTCTTCAGTAGGCCTAATATCAATCAAGAATCCTCCAAAATGTTGAGAATGCGATCAAAGAATAGCATTAGTAGACTATTAGGCCTATTTGTCTCATCGACATGGGGAAACAATGAGCGTAAATTAATTTAAAGAACCTTACGTTTATTATAGCTTACCTCGAAAACTTTCAGTGAGCGGGACAGAGACGGAGTTTTGGAGATTCTTAGAGTGAAGAAGAGATTAAGAAGTGCTTTTCCGTCATCCTCTTCAAACACGATTTGTTCGTTTGCATCCGCCGCCTCAGCCGCCGCGGCTGCAGCCGCTGCCTCGCGTTCCTTACGTGCATCTTCAATCAAACTTTGTCTTCTGCCGATGAATCTTGGTGACTATTTCGAAAGTGAAAGAAAATTATTAGTCTTGTATTTAGTCTTGATCTTCTGTAGGTCAATCCCTATAAACCACTAACGGAGTTGAAGCACTGTCGTCATTGGAGCCTTGCTTACCTTTTGATTATTCGATGCCGCTTTACATCTCCAAAAGCGCATGAGAAAGCCAATGCATTCTACGTAAATCTGTCACATGGCTCAATGTCAGTGTTCAAGTTGCATTAAGATGTTTTATTTAATCAACTTGTCTTTGGTTTCTAATCTCTTACTTAACCTGCAACACGGTACCAAAAGGCTCACCCGTTGTGCGTAATGGTAAACTCGTCAGAGACTTCAAGGCTCTCCGCGCGCATAGCAACAGTTTCTCAAAAGTCTTCCTAAGATGACCAAAGTGAGATAACTCATAACACTGTCCATCACCAGTCACTTGTTAGTTAAACAGCACGGGCCACAAATGATTGATAAGTGTTTAGTTTCTTACCGTGATGGAATCAGATCTCTCCAACTCGGATGCTGCCCTGCGGATACTCTTAGTTGAGGATGAAGAACTGCTTGAAATGGGCATGTTTCGTTCCTTGTGTTTGAGAGTATCTGTATGTGTTCTGTCTGTGAGTTAAGAGTGTGAATAGATGTTTTTTCTTTCGTTTCCTGGATTGCGTTGTCTCTGCAGTGCGCGCGGAGCCTTTTTTCGCGCAGATGCCCTGCTTGTGGGCATATTTATGGCGGGGTCATTTATTTGTTCTTCCTGACGTCAAACCTCTCGTTCCCCTTATCAACCAACACACAGCATCCAACACACAGCATCCAACACACAGCATCCAACACACGTCCATTTGGGTTAATTCTATCTAAGCACGTACCATTCTAATACCTCATTTTGTGGAGTTTCGTTTTGTGGCCTAATATATTGTCCATAAAAGTTACATTGATTTCCAAATGAACCTTTGAAAATATCCGATATCCGCACACACTAAAAGATCAATTACAACTGGCATCATTATTGTGTCTACAATAATGTTTTTATGCTAAATGAAGTAATCAATATAGTTTGTCTAACAGCTGAAAGAAAGTAAAGGGTAAAGGAAATAAAAACACATTCTGAGAAAGATATGTGTTTTATATATTGACCAAACAATGAAATTGAACAAATATGTATACAGATGTTATGGATGCTAACTTGGTGGGTATATTTTTACTTTATTCCTTTTTAGGTATCCCAGCCTATAATTTTTCGACTAAGTGATAAGACCTACATAAAACTGCAAATGGAACACCATTTTCAGTGAGACTTGAACATGCATAGTGCGGTGGCATTTCATTCGATGTGTTTCTTGAGGAGATTGCGTTATGTTTCATAAACTGTGAAAAGGCCGTTTGGTAATACGTAGGCCTAACTGGAGTCAGACACATACGTAGAAATCCTGCTGAGCTATACAAGCTACCGCCGGACACACTCCCTGACTGCGTTTAAAATTAAGTTTAAAGTAAAAAAAAAAAAAAAAAAAAACTGTCGCAAATGAAGACTTATCAGATGAATCTGTTTCCCATACTCCTCACAAATGCAATTGTGGGGGGGGAAGGATACAGATTGTCTGTCTGTCTGACTGACTGTTTGTCCTGCCAAATAGGGAACAACAGCTTCAAATGGTTTTGTACCTCTAGCTGGCTAATGCGGTTAAGGAGTGATGTACAGCGCCCAGAGGCATGGAGGGTAAAGGGATTATATGTAGCCTCGGTAAACATCAGTCGCATGCTGCCACGGTCAGGAGCCCTCGCTGCGCTGCCGCTGTGGTTGAGCACACAGACGGCAAATGTTAAAGAGCAGTGATATAGCCAGAGGGGAAGGCAACGGCAGACCTTCCTGGGGGGGGGGGAGGGGGGGGGGGGAGGAGGAAGAGATAAAACACACTGACATTAAGACATAAACCACAGAGATGTTCCCCTCTGTTTAAGAACATTATCTGCATGAGAAACGACTGAATTATTTTCCTGAGATAAAGTATGTAATCTAAAAACATTCTTTGGGGAAAAGGTTTCAATGTATAAAAGGGCTTGCGATTGTGGAGCAGTTGACATTCACTTTGTGATCAAACAAGAATCACTTGCTGTTGTACAAATGATGTTCCTTATCTGTTCACATGATCTCTGTGTATGCCAACACTACCAAGGAAACGGAACCCCTGACTTTCTACACAACCACGTGCGTGGCAGGACATCCAGACAGATAACTGAAAGGCAGATTACTGAAAATAGATTTTGTGATTGAATTCCAGAGAAAATGTACATTTTGTAACAAAGAGTGATGCAAAGCAGAACAGTTTTACTGAAAATGTCTGCTAAACGTACTCCTGATTCATCATTGTAAGTGTCAATCTCTACTTTGTATTTCCTACTGTGTACTCACTCGTATAAAACAAAGGCACACATCCCGTTCCCCTTGTCTTCTCACAAGAGGCACATGAGAATCCGCATGCAGAACAAAAACACCTGTTTCTAAAGGGACAAGCAAAGATGTAAAAATCCAAATGAAATGATATCCCTTTTCCCCTCTTCTCCTTCCTTTAAGTAACATCTAAGATTCTCATCAAGAATCCCGTGCAACTTAACCAGAATGTTTAGACACTTGGAAATGACTCTGAGAAAACTGGTATATATAACTGTATATTTAGTACAATTTACATTACATTTACATTTAGTCATTTAGCAGACGCTCTTATCCAGAGCGACTTACAGTAAGTACAGGGACATTCCCCCCAAGGCAAGTAGGGTGAAGTGCTTTGCCCAAGGACACAACGTCATTTGACACGGCCGGGAATCGAACTAGCAACCTTCAGATTACCAGCCCGCTTCCCTCACCGCTCAGCCACCTGACGCCCTTCGTGTTCACTAAATGATCCTTCTGTGTGTTTGTTCCCACCTTACAACTTAAATCACAGTCTTATATCTAGGACTGGTAAAGCTTGAGCTTAGCCCATGTTGAAGGGACACAGAACCTGCAGTCCACAGCTCAGAATGGAGTCTGTAGGACGGTGATCTGGGTCATGGCAAACGGCAGGTATACCAAGATGGCAACCAGTAAACGTTTGCGATTTGAAGCAAGGACAGTTCAAACTTTCACTACCCTTTCAAATATCCTTACACTGTACCTCGCTTGTAGCCTGCCTGAGGGTGGTGAATCGTGGTCTCATCACCATCAGTCTGACTCATCACCCCTCAGCCCAACCGCTCGCACTGGGTATCGAGCCCACCTTTTGTTGTAAATGTCGCACCCGACAAGGTGATATACCTCCGCCATTCATCCCACCGTGTTTATTCAATTCCTTCTCCTTTTCTAGAAGTCTGGAGGGGCCCACAAAACACACGGGGACGATAATTATGACAATTATGCATTGATTTGGCTGAAGCGTGGTGGCATTGTGCGCGCCAGCTTTCCCCCGCGTAATTGTTCGACTTCAGACGAGGTAATTGCAGCATGCCCAGCTGGGCGATTATTTGGCATCCTCCACATTTCTTTTCTCCGGGTGTATTGAGTGTGGCCATTCGTCTTTGTGGGGGTCATTAGACTCATCCAATACATGGAGAGGGGTGGAAACACTAATAAATACTCTATGAATGTTGGGTAGACCAAATTAGGTCACGTATTTGCTGGGGTTGGGGTGTGGAAGTAGGCAGAATTGGACTGTTATGGGGATAAGACAAAATCCGTTGTGTGAGTGTGTGTATATGATGTGTGTTTCAGGAGGCTGGACATGCAGTGCCCGCAGGCGCATGGAGGGTGTCCCTTGGCACTGTCCTCAAGAGAACAGAACCAGCCTCAGGAATATCTCTCCATTTCACATGCCCTCATGCTAAACATTCTATCAAAAGTAATATTATGGCTTTTTAAAATATCACATGTATCTCTTTCTCCCTCTACAGTGCAGAGGCGACCAATGGCGATTGCTGTGATTGCTTTTGAATGTGTCAAAATACAGCTGCCAAGTGGAATGACTAATCACAGAGAGTGCTCCTGCATTGCCTGTCTACATGTGTAATTTGTCAGCGAAGACAGAGTGCTTCTGGTGGGTGAAGAGGGTGAGGGAGGGGGAGGGGGGGGGAGGGAGGGGGAGGGGGGGCGAGGGGTGGTGAGGGAGGGGGAGGGGGGGCGAGGGGTGGTGAGGGGGGGTGAGGGAGGGTGAGGAGGGGCGGGGGAGGGGGGGTGAGGGAGGGGTGGCGGGGGAGGGGGAGGGGGGGTGATGGAGGGGGAGGGAGGGGGGTTAGGGAGGGTGAGGGAGGGTGAGGGAGGGTGAGGGGGGCGGGGGAGGGGGAGGGAGGGAGGGTGAGGGAGGGTGAGGGAGGGGGAGGGAGGGGGCGGGGGAGGGGGGTGAGGGAGGGTGAGGGAGGGGGGGAATGGGAGGGGGGGAATGGGAGGGGGAGGGGGAGGGGGGGAATGGGCAGCATTTCACTGTCGTTCTCATCATCCTTGGTGTCAATGCAGCCCAATGACACATACAACACGCATGACACACACCACACAACGTGACGCACCAGCTTAACACCGGCTAGTGAAAGGGTGCCACTGACAGCAAGATGCTCAAGACCATCCTGACCCTGACACTCTGCTTCAATGGGCCAATGTTTTACACTGTGGTCCCTCAAAAGCATCAAATTCAAGTATCACATTTTTCCAACCTTCTGCCTGATATGTAAAATAGTCTAAATATAATGACAATGTTTGGTGTTCAACAGGTTGGTGCATGACGGACACTCTCTTTCTCTGTCACACACAGTACAACCACACAGCACACACACCATCTCTCTTGCTCTCTCTTTCTCTCACACACACACACCACACACCCACATCAAACCCCAGAGAGACAGGCTTTGTGTTCCGTTAATTTGACAAAAGTGATTGTCTCTATTTATGCTTTCGACAAGAACACATTGTCCCAGTCTGAGCAAACATTTAACCAATAAAACAGCAAAGATGAAAACCACAATGACCAACAGAACATGGGAAACACATTTGAAATTACATGATATGTTTGCTTCCTGTAGGCTGTATTCCATATTATATGAAAAAAACAGACCCATTTCATAATTACAAACCAAACCGATTGACAATGATTCACATTTGTCTGTCCGCCTGGCTAGTGCATGGCAGATCTGTTGGCCTAGATGGATGTGTTAGTTTTATGAAAACCTAATTATGTCATTTCAGCCTCACGTACTGTTTTCAGTAGTACTATTATAACTTACAATTAGCGTTTAAAGGACAACCAAATCAACATTAGGGCCGCCTGTGTCTAGTTCTTAGATAAGGCATTGATGTGGCTCGGGATGCCTGCCTGTGTGTTCATACATCAGTTAAGCAACCCTGAACCCCTTCAAATGCCACCTATGTCTAAATGCAGTCAAGATGAATCCAAATTACAATACTGCTTCTCATCCTTCCTGTCTGTGAAGATAAGAAATCACCCAACAAAGTTTATCATCCCTCGTGATCATTGTTTTGAGAACTGATCAGTTGTACTTTGGTTTGATGAACGCTTCCGATGTTCATTAAATGTGCAATGTTGCACAATTTTCAGACATGTCAGTCAACCATGGATACATGTTTAACCTATCTAAATGAAGAGAATACAGCACCTCTACAGTGTCGTACCCCCCACACACACACACAACCACCCCCCCCCCACACACACACACACAACCCCCCCCCCCCACACACACACACACAACCCCCCCCCCACACACACACACACAACCCCCCCCCACACCAGAGACCAAGAACACAACAGATGAGTCATTTAGAAACCATTTCATCCCTTTTTATTTTAGCAACAAGAAGTGAGGTGTTTCCACACCCCACAGAGAACGAGAGAGAAAGAACAAGTGAGAAAAGGAAAGACAGAGAAAGAGAGAGGAAATTTGAGTGACCCTTCCTCAGGTCAGAAGAGCAGACTAACGATCCACTTTCATGCCTCCCGCCAAGGTGGTTATGCACACAGCTCTATAGCTGCACTGGGCTGTTATTAGATTTACCTTTCGGTAATGGGTCAGTGTTGGCCAACTGCCCCAGGGCCACTGGGTTACAGACACACAAGGAGCAGCGCTACCTCACAACCTGATGTATCCCGTGCTGTAGTCGAGTCTTCACTCTTGGAAGCAATTGTTACAATCGAAGAACCCGCTGAAAAGAGTGTTCCTGATTAGAACCCCCTTCATGTGTGTAATGTTCCAGATTGATGGCTTTTCAGGTTCGTAAAGTTCATTGTTTTCCACTTAGCAGGTGGTTTTAAAGCCTTTTTTCCTGTCATGTGAAAGGACGTGATCAATTATCAGACATAATTATGGACAGTAATCTAAAAATACTATCCTCATTTACCAGAAATACAAGTCACTATGTGTGTGTGTGTGTGTGTGTGTGTACCTTTGAGTGATAAGTTGAGGGCTGTGAATGGCAAGGCGCTGGGGACTGAGGTTTTTCTATCTTTGTTGAAGAAGGACGATGACGCACGAGGGAGAAAACCCAAACAAGACCTAACTGAAATTGCTTATCAGGGTAGATTAGTCAATTGGCACTGAATCATGTGCAGCTTAACCAGAGAGCCGTGAACCCCATAAGTTAGATCAATGCCCCTCCCAGTGTGGCTACACACTCAGGACCTGGGACCCAGCCACCAGGGGAGATAAAGTAGTTCCGCTCGTTGTTTTTCATCCCTGCTGTTCGTTTCCTCTCCCTCCCCTCTCTGGACCAATACTCCCCAGCCCCCCCCCCCCCATCAGTAATGGCTGCAGCTGCGGCCGCTGACTGGCTCTGTGTGGTTGTGTGTTTTGAGCTCTCTCTGATTTTACCATTGTGTGTGTGTGCATGTGTGTTTTGAGTCAGACAGCCTATGTGTGTCTGTGTGTGTGAATGATGGCCCTGCTGTGTGTTTGTGTGTGTGTGTGTGTGTGTGTGTGATTAAAGCTTACAGCCAACCCATTACCTTTCCGTTAGGAAGGGAGGATCCTAATGGATGGCTGTAAATGCACAGGCAGGTGCCTCTTGGAACCCAGCCCTGACTGCACTGCTTTATCAATACTGCCATCTGGGAGTTTGACCACTTCATTCACAAAACCAATTCCCCAGTTGGATTGGGCTGGGCGGCTTCAGGTTCACTACAAACAGAGAGAGAGGTGTTGTTGTGCATGTGCGTGTGTGTGCCATTGCTTTTATAAAAACAGCATTGCCACAATGCAAAATAGAAATATGAAGACGGAGAAGATATTTTGTGTGCACATGAATTTGGAGAATGGTGGGGCATGGGTGGGGGCAGGGGTGGGAGGTGTGGGGGAAGGGTGGGGGCATGGGTGGGGAGGGGTGGGGCATGGGTGGGGGCAGGGGTGGGGAGAGGTGGGGCATGGGGGCATGGGTGGGGTGGGGCATGGGTGGGGGCAGGGGTGGGGTGGGGGAAGCATGGGCCGCAGAGCTCGGGGAACTGCTGGGAATCCTCTTGTTTCATGAAACAGACAGCAGGGCTATCTGTCTTTATCTCTCATCAACACATGGATGGGGCAAACAGAGCACACAAACACACACACACACACAAACACACACTACACACACCACACACACCACACACACCACACACACACACACCACACACAAACACACACCACACACACCACAAACACCACACACACCGGGTGAGGCCTGTCGGCCATGGCAGGAGCTGTAAAATGCTGTTTCATACGTTGCAGGTGTCTTTGCTTGTCCAGCTGGTAAGATACCGCATCACAAAGACTCTGATGCTGCTTTAAAAGGATGGGATGTATTGTGTGTGTTTGCTGCGACACCATAGCTGGACAATCGTCACATTGTGTAATAAAACATAAAAAATGCACAGTAATGCACATTTTTATATATTGGGTTTATTTGTCTGTAATTATGAAAATGTTTAGCACTTATCTATGCAGTCGTAGATTAAATGTATTTGTGTTCCATTCAGATGAAACCACCCAAACATTACACAGTATTATCAAAAGCAACAATTACAGTTGTCATCCAGACTCATGCTCAGCCCAAATGCTACACAATCACATTTGATTCTCTCTGAGAGTGCAGACCCTGCTGGTAAATGTCACACTATGACAGGCACAAGCCTGGACGCCACAGTTGTGCCCCACGGGCTCCTGGTACTGTCACATCCTGTTGGGGGGTAGAGGTAGTGGACGACAGCTGAAGGAGCGCATGCTAGTCTGCATGACATTCAGCCTTTCTTTTAACCTGGGAAACTCTGCCCTCTCCGCCCTCAGTACAAAAAAAACTAATAGAAAAAAAAAGATTTTTTTTTATTTCTGGTTAACCACTCACATGCATGTGCAAGGTGCATTCAGTTGATAACATTTTGATACTGAATTACCCCAATGGGCTTCCAATATGTTTGTTGCAGCTGCATTCATGGCCAAAGCAAGATATGAGGCTTTCTGAAGAATAGATGCTTTCAGTCAGCTGTAACAGAAACAGACTCATTCATCTAGGCCTCATTCAATAAAGAGTACACTAGGAACACCTGCTGGTGAAGATCATTAAGCGCAGCCAATTAACATGGGGTGGTTGTGGCTCAGGAGGTAGAGCGGATCATCCTCCGACCGCAGGGATGGTGGTTGGATCCCTGGGTCCGCCTGTCATGTGTCCCTGACCGGGACACTAAACCCCAGGCTGCTCCTCATGTGCAGGCTAGTGCTAGCCTTGGCAGACACAAAACTGTAAAGAGCTTTGAGTACCATTAAGGTAGAAAATGACAGTTTAGGCCTTGATGCGGCCTCAGGCGTATCGCACTTTTCTTGTCGTTTTACTGAGTATTTTCTTTTCTTTACACTGGGGACAAAACAACAATTATTGCTGTCAATAAAGTTTAAGTGCTTCAAGGTGACCTGCAAGACAAGCTATATCTAATCAAAGATGGCATTTTCAAACATCTCTAGGGCACAACATCTCCATAATCTACCATTGCTTGGCCGCCATTAAACACTAACATCACCTGACTGACTGAGTAAATGATAGCTCCTGTCTCTTCAGCACCGTAGCAACTTCCTGTCAAAATCACACAGTGATAAAAACACTGTTGATCCCCTGACGTCTTCACTCTTCCTCGCTCCTGCCTCGCTCCTGCCTCGCTCCTGCCTCACTCCTGCCTCGCTCCTGTGTCGCTCCTGTTTCAGGTCCTGTCTCGCTCCTGCCTCGCTCCTGTTTCAGCTCCCCATTCAGTGTAATGACGAGGTGACGTTTTGAAGCATAAAGAGGACCTTTTATTATTTGATGGTGCGCCAGAGCAGAAACTGACACAATGATGGTGTGCAGCAGGATGAATAGTTGTGCTGTCATCCTGCCCTGCTGATCTCATGAGCTTGGGTTCTTTAACATGCTACGAATGGTATGTGGTAGGGATCGTTTCATGCCTGCTATTTTTATTTAAACAAGAATTAGGCAACATAAAATCCATGTGATGCTGTCTCTGTTTTTTCAACCCATCAATGAGAGGCCCTTTGACTTGATAAGTGCTCTCTCGGTTTAGTGGCGTCAATTAAGTGAATGATGAAATGATGCCCTCTTGTGGTATGGGATCCACAATGAGCTGAAAGTAGGCTTGAGCCAAACCCTCTTTTTTGAGTTAAATCACTATGGTTAATACACACTTACGGCAAAACTGCTATTGATTCTGATGAATATTTAAATGTTCATATTTAATATTTGGTGTAAAATACCTGCTCTTTTAGAAAAAAAAAATATTTTCAAGTTGTAGTGGTCATTTAATTTGCTAAGTACTTTTTGTACATTTGCCTGTTATTATATGCTTTCTTTCATTGAAAGTAGTTGAATCTTAGTTTGATCACAATAAATATTTTCGAAAAAAGGTTTCGAAGAAAATGTTTCTGAAAAAAGTTTAGATTTTTTTTTTGTAAGGTTGAAGGAATATTTCTGACAAGAACATTTTTCTGAAAAAAGTTTAGATTTTTTTTTTTGTAAGGTTGAAGGAATATTTCTGACAAAAAAAGTATTTAAAAAAATGCATCATTGATGAGTACTTGATTAGCACTCTACTATACTCTATTGTACTCTGCTGTGTTTTTATCTACTCTGTTTTATAGGTTGAAAATATATTTTTTATGTTTCGAAAAAAATGTTTCCAAAGGTTGAAAACAAATAATTCCCCCAAAAGTATCCCATTATTCCTTATTAGATTTAAAAAATATTTTCGAAAAAAAAAGGTACGTTATGCATGAGATTGAGGGAGTTAGCGATGTCGGGTTGACAGCATCACGTCCTTTAAAAGAAGTGAATAGTGAAAAAAGCTCAAGTTTAATCACAGAATAGGTGTGGTCAAGTTATCTGAGAGGAATTGACAGGAACAGAAATACAGGATTTGCGTTGAGTGACTGAACTGGGGACACCACTTGAGGATGTGCCTAAATTGAAAACATAAAATATTTTCCGAGGCTAGGGGTGTGACCTCTCCCTCCAGACCTTTTTCTGCGCGCAGTGACAGCTATCTGTCCAATCAGCATTGTGGATGCTACAGAGCGCTTTGCTGTCTTGTTGCGGTCTGAGACGCGTCAACACTGGAAAGCCGCTCAGTCAGTCTGAGGTAAGGGGGAGCTAGTTAAATCCACCAAATCATAACTATTTGCTTAAGTATATTCTGAGATCGAGGAACATTATTCTCTTTCAAGATTGAGGAGGTATTTTATTTCACAGATTGGGATTTTGACATGGCTAACTACTTAACTATTGTCTCACTGAACCACCACTGTACTTGTTAGCTAACGGCAGCACCGTGGTTAGCCTTAGTTGGCTAGTTAGCCTGTACGCTAGCTAGCTAGCTAGCTAACGTGCTTCAGCTTTCTCCGCGTGGCTTGCTGACATGGGGGCATTGAACTAAACTAGATTGCAGGGACAGGCGGGTAAGGGTGTCATCACGCACCATTATCATTAGCTTTGTATTGCTAGATAAGTTCCTGTAATGTTTTTCTTTTCTTGATGTACTAGTGTTAGCCAGCTAGCTAGGTAACTAAAAACACTTGGTACCGTGACAGTCATTAGCTAGGACTGGCTATAACGGTCGTTTTATCTAGCTTACTAGTAGCTGGCTAGCTAGATACTAAGATAGCTAGCTGTTTAGTATAATGCTGTGGTACCGTCTATAGGCTAGTTGTTTTTGTTGAAAGAATAATTGGAGTGACGATAGCTAGCTAGTTAGCAGACTGCAGCAAAACGTCGCGGAGCTAAAATGGTCCATATTGTTGTTAAGCGTTATTCTTCAGTGTACTGGGAAATGTGGCCTAGCTAATGACAATGTATTGCGAGTAGTTCGAGCTAACAAGCTAAGTCCTGTATGTAGGTAGCTAGCATGGCTGTAATGCGTCATTGGCCTGCGCTCCATTGGTTCAGCTCATGTTGATTTCACAATACCTTGCTAACGCTAGGTTTGCTTTGTGAACTTAATATTCTGCTACTTTAACAGGCCCATCATAGACAGTTTTCTGCATTTAATTAAGCACACCGACGTTTCCATAACGTACGTTAGGCTTTGAAACAAGTGTTTTAATCTAACGTTACTTAAAATTGCAGTTAGCATGTTAAACAAATTCCACATGTTCTTAGTTAACCAGTTATGTGGTTCAAAGGTGTGATAATTACTCCGGGGCTTCACTGATAGAGAGGAAGGAGCTGTCACTGAAATGGAGGCCAACAAATCGGAAGGCAGAGGTAGGTTCATCTAAGATTTACCTGTAGGGCATACCTTGGGAATGGGGTGTGTTCGTAAATGCGTGCGCGCGTCATGAAACTTGCAGGAGGGTTACATAGCCGTCACAGAACACATGACACTGTACCAGTTAATGAAACAGTGCCTTCCTGAAAAGTGGAAGGGCTTTATTTGAGGCTGGGGATGGAGATGTGATAAGTGTGCTTTTGAAAGACAAATGTGGGTGTAACCTTGGAAACAGTTACTGTTAAAGGAACAGTTCACCCCAACATAAGAAAATTTTTTTGGGGTTAACTGTCCCTTTAAACTTTTTATTGACAGGTAAAGGAGACCAGGCAACACAGAGCCCAAGTGTACAGTTGGACAGACCAGAAAACCTCCACAACATGGAGAGGTGAGGATTCTACACCTGGCCAGATCAGAAACAAGGCATAACATGACGTAGCTTTACATTAGACTAGATGTAGGCTTAAACACATCCCATAACCTAAATGTGATTGTCTCACACCAACAGCCTGCTGCCCAAGGCCGTGAAGCGGCGAGTCCATGCCCTGAAGAGGCTGCAGGTGCAGTGTGCTCATATAGAGGCCAAGTTCTATGAGGAAGTGCACGAACTGGAGAGGAAGTATGCTGCCCTCTACCAGCCCCTATTTGACAAGGTGCAGTACACTGGTATAATGTAATGATGTTTAACAAGGAACGGTTTAATACAATTATAGTAATATAATAATGTTAATTATAATTAGTTTGAAAAGGTAAGCTTGAACTATTTTCTATTTGTATTATTTATATAAAAGTGGTGTATTTGCAAGGACCCAAAAGCACATGAGCCTGTAATGAACAAACTGTGCTACCTGTGGGGCTGTCCCCTCTACCTCTGTGCACTACGCAGCTGGGGCTCCCTGGTCCTGGTTCAGGGCTGGACGCTGCCTCAGTGCTAGACTAGTACCAGCACAACGAGTGGCCAACTGTTGCTCGGTCAGTACAGGCTATTTCCAGAGCAGGATACACCACTCCGCTGCAACTGGCACCACTAATCCAGCCACACCTGTCTGTGTGTGTGTCTGTGTGTGTGTGTCTGTCTGTCTGTGTGCGTGTGTGTGTCTGTGTGCGGGCATGTGCTTGCGCCAGTGTCATAGGGTGGGTATTTTTAGTAGGGACGTTAAAAATAATAGTACTATGCAAATGTCTAGAAATACAAATACAGTATGTGCTGATGTGATTTTCTTCTCTCTCTGTCTGTGTGTGTGTGTGTGTGCGCGCAGAGGCGAGATGTTGTGAAGGGAGCAGTGGAACCCACAGAGGAAGAGTGCGAGTGGCACAGCGAAAGAGAGGAAGAGGAGGAGCTAGCGGTGAGTAGAGCTCCCTGATTGGCTCATCCTTACATGGCTAACTTCCTGTAACCTGGTGTAGACAGTGGGGTCATGTTTGTTAAAGCAGTGGCCTTCCTTCAATTTTTGGAAAATCACACTTGTGATACAAGATGATTTGATATCAACCTTAGAGATGCAAGATTGAACATTGAATTGAATCTCTAGCTAGTTTATTGTCATATAAACAGGCTTGCACGTATAGCCTACAGACTAGTGACATTCTTATTTGCAAACAGGCTCTCGTTTATAATAAACACACAAACAGCATGTGTTGTTGCCCATGGGCAGGCCCAAAAGGAATACGCGGGCGCAGAATTCCGACGAAAGCCCGCAGATTTTCAAGTAGAACGCATTGGTCTGAGGCAAAATGTAAATAAACTTTTCAACTCGTATTACGTCTCTATTATTAAAACGTTAGCCAAAAATGCTAAGAATTGAAAAGGAAGCACTTGTCGACCAAAATGACAGCAAGAGACAGGGCCAGGGAGTTTTCAGGCGATCTTTATGAGGATGGATCAAAACTTTTTTGCAAAGTCTGTCAACATTCAATCGACCATATTCGCGGTCAAACTGTTGTGGAACATCTTCGGTTGCTCCGACATAAGAACAGGAAGGCTAGCAAGCTAATTCCACAGATTTTCAGTCTGAATAATGGCAGAAAATGTGAAAAAAAATCAGCGTATTACATTTGGGTCTGCTCATGGGTAACAACGCTGAATAATAGTTTGTAGGCTGTTGAAGTTGAAAGCGTACTAACCACCGTCCACCTCTAGGAGGAGCTGAAGAAGAAAGCTGCAGTCGAGGAGAAAAAGGAGGAAGCCACCCCAGAGGAAGACGCCAAGGGCATCCCTGAGTTCTGGCTCACCATCTTTAAGGGTGTTGACATGCTCAGCGACCTGTTACAGGTGAAGGGTTGCACTCGCAGTCCCTAGCTCACACCACAGCTAAACAGAACTCTCTTTTCAAAGTATACAAAGACTCAGACACAGTCAAGTCTGAACATGCTCGTGGATGAGCCAAAGGCCAAAGCACACAAGCTTGCAAAACACTGAGACAAATTAGCAGCCACACCCTTGTTCTCAGACTGAGTCTCATGTTATTAAAGCTTCTCTCTCCACCAGGAGCACGATGAGCCCATCCTGAAGCATTTGCAAGACATCCAGGTGAAGTTCTCTGAGCCTGGCCAGCCCATGGTTAGTATCCCGGCAACGCTAACCGCCTTCCGCATTCAAACTCAAACCCATTCTGTCCGTGGCAGTGTAACTGTTCAGGATGCTTTCCTTCCAATTGGCCTTCAGTAGAAGGAGCACCTGAGCGAAAGGACTGGTGTCTGCTGGGTAATGTAGTATCCTAACCCCTCGTTGTTATTCACCCTCATGCAGAGCTTCACACTAGAGTTTTACTTCGAGCCCAACGGCTTCTTCAACAATGCCGTTCTCACCAAGTTGTACAAGATGAAGTCGGAACCGGACGCAACGGACCCCTTCTCCTTCGAGGGCCCAGAGATCGTCGACTGTGAAGGGTAAGGGCGAGGACACGGTCAATACAGGACAAGTTACTATCATGACAACAACTTGGGTTAGAAAGTCATAAACTCCCTCGATGGAAACCATAAGTATGTGTGTCTTGCAGGTGTCAGATAGACTGGCACAAGGGCAAGGACGTGACTGTGAAGACCATCAAGAAGAAGCAGAAGCACAAGGGCCGTGGTACAGTACGCACCGTCACCAAGCAGGTCCCTAACGACTCCTTCTTCAACTTCTTCAACCCCATCAAAGGTCTGACCCCCCACACACACACACCTACATACACACTCACATCCTAAACTGGTCACACACGGATAACTTTCCAGACTAGGTCATCATGTACCAGCTGCCCAGCCTGCTAAATATCCCAAGTCTAGCTTTGAACCCCAAACCCGTAAGCCTTAGTAAACAGGAGCAGGTAGTGTTGTGCCCCTGTCACCAGGTGGCGCCAGGCTCCATGCTGTTGCCAGCACTGTCCAGGCCGCTGCTGCTCACATGGTCTCCCCCCCCCCCCCCCCCCCCCCCCATGTAGGCAGACGTGTTTGACTCCTAGGACTTTCTGCCTGCCTCCATGACCTGTTTTTAAATGAAAACCAGAAGAACATTGCATTTCTGGCGGTATGCATCGAAACATTCTCTCATAGTTATATAATTGAGCGCTGTCTATCGGTGTGCCACTGTTCTCCTGACCAGGCCAACTATGGAAACAGTGTTTACATGTTGTGAAGGAAGCAGTTTACATCCACAGTATCTCAATCTACATAGACAAACCTTACGTCACTCTAACAAGCTGGATTTAGTTATATATATCAATGCCTCAATTGGTAGGTGGGGGATTTGAGTCACACCAAACTTTCCCTCATACATGTCTGAACCAATCCTGAGGCTGGATTTCAAACACCTGATTGGCTGAGAGTCTGCATCCTCCTAGCTGTACTTGGCATTCATTGGTGGATATAAATAGCTCTCCAGGCAGGTATGAGTTCAGGTGTGTGGCCCTAGGGTAGGGTTCCTGTTCCTCCAGCCTGCCTCAGTCCGAAGGCAGGAATTCTCCCAGAGTCAACCTTCAGGCCCTGACCTCACCATGGCTCCTCCCCCTCACTGGCAGGTGCTGTCTTTGTGAGGACCTTGACCGTATAATGTCGTCTGAAGGCACAATGTGACAGTGTCTAACTTCCGAGCTTGGCGACAGTGTTTTCCCTGGCTGCTGTGGTTCCTCTGCTGATGTCAGTTTCCTAACACAGCGTAGCTCGTGACCCGGAGGAAAAGGTGACCTCACAGTCAGGGTGGGGCTCAAGTCTGCTTTTCCATGTGAAAAGTGACATGATGGTGATGTCAGTCTGAGGTCGTGGAGAAGCAACATCTATAGATCATAAGACTCCCAACATGTTGATTTCTTTATGTAATGGTTAAAAAAAACAGCTCTGTTGAATACAATCTATATTTCTCTTCTGTCTTGCAGTGTCACCAGATGGAGAGATGGTGAGGGATTGATTATTTCCTATCCAGAAATACACTCCTCCACCATTTTGTTTATGTGGACTGTATGTGCATCCCGAAGTGTGTGTATGATGTATGTGAGAATCATGGATTGTGTGTGTTATCTCCAGGACGAGGACTCAGAGTTCAACCTAGCTACAGACTTTGAGATTGGACATTTCTTCCGTGAGAGAATAGTGCCCAGAGCTGTGCTCTACTTTACTGGAGAGGCCCTGGAGGACGATGAGAGCGTGAGTCTCACACACACACACACACACACGTCAGATGTTTGTATAGCTCTTTTTACAAGCAGTGTCACAAAGGGCTTCACACATGCCCATAGAACTGCCCCTCCTACCAACCTAAACCCTCAAGATCCACTACAGTCTCTGACTCATGGATACCTTTCTCTGACTGCAGTTTGAAGAGGAGGAGCTAGAAGAGGGGGATGAAGAGGTAGGCTGTGTGTGTGTTTGCGTATGTGTGTGAGTGTGTCTTACCCTGGTCTGTGTGTGTCTCACCCTGGTCTGTGTGTGTGTGTGTGTCTCACCCTGGTCTGTGTGTGTGTCTCACCCTGGTCACTGTGTGTGTGTGTGTGTGTGTGTGTGTGTGTGTGTGTGTGTGTGTGTGTGTGTGTGTGTGTGTGTGTGTGTGTGTGTGTGTGTGTGTGTGTGTGTGTGTGTGTGTGTGTGTGTGTGTGTGTGTGTGTGTGTGTGTGTGTGTGTGTGTGTGTGTGTGTGTGTGTGTGTGTGTGTGTGTGTGTGTGTGTGTGTGTGTGTGTGTGTGTGTGTGTGTGTGTGTGTGTGTGTGTGTGTGTGTGTGTGTGTGTGTGTGTGTGTGTGTGTGTGTGTGTGTGTGTGTGTGTGTGTGTGTGTGTGTGTGTGTGTGTGTGTGTGTGTGTGTGTGTGTGTGTGTGTGTGTGTGTGTGTGTGTGTGTGTGTGTGTGTGTGTGTGCGTCTCACCCTGGCCTATGTGTGTGCGTCTCACCCTGGTCTGTGTGTGTGTCTCACCCTGGTCACTGTGTGTGTGTGTGTGTGTGTGTGTGTGTGTGTGTGTGTGTGTGTGTGTGTGTGTGTGTGTGTGTGTGTGTGTGTCACCCTGGCCTATGTGTGTGTGTCTCACCCTGGTCACTGTGTGTGTGTGTCTCACCCTGGTCACTGTGTGTGTGTGTCTCACCCTGGTCACTGTGTGTGTGTGTCTCACCCTGGTCACTGTGTGTGTGTGTCTCACCCTGGTCACTGTGTGTGTGTGTGCGTCTCACCCTGGTCACTGTGTGTGTGTGTGCGTCTCACCCTGGCCTATGTGTGTGTGTCTCACCCTGGTCTATGTGTTTCAGGAACAGGATGATGACGGTGACGATGATGAAGAGGGAGACTTTGACCCCAAGGTCAGTTTGTCACCCTGTTTGTCACCTGAGCTCCTACACCTGTTTACATTCTTCTCCCCACTGACCGCCATCCCCCCCACCCCCCCACCCCAGTCTCCTGCAGCTTTCCCTGTAGTTAACAGTCCTGCCAGACTGTGGCTTATTCAGTTGCTGCTGCATGTGGATGATGTTCTGCCATGTATAGAAAAGACCGGCTTCTCTTCATGTATGAGCTAGGAAACCTGGTCTTGTCTATACGCCCCTACGTACTCTCTGAATAAGCCTGTGGTTGGATCCTGACCTTTTAAACCTGTTGTTTTTTTGTTTGTTTTGTCTCTCCCTCCCTCCCTAAATCTCCAATTTCAGGCATAATCAATCATTCTCACCCCCATGCATTTTGTAGGTAAGGGAGATATAAGGATGGCAACTCCTCATCATGCCTGCTCGCTCTTTCATTTCTACTGTCTTGGTTTCTTTCTGTCTCCATCCTCATCCCTCCTCCTTCTCCCAGTAGCACCCGGGTGTTCTCTGCCTAACAGTCTCACCCAGCATCCCGGTCAGGAAACTAGATCTGTCTCACCACACTTCTCTTCCTTTTAGCTCTATCCTTCCTTCTCCACACAACATCCCAAGTGTCTTAACATTACTCCCGTTACCTCACGTCCCAGACCACAAACCCAGGCTCGCTTTTCCTCTCTCGCTCTCGCTCGTGCTCGCTCGCTCTCTCACGCTCTCTCTGGGTCTCTCTCTCTCTCTCTGAGTCTCTCTCTCTCTCTGGGTCTCTCTCTCTCTCTGGGTCTCTCTCTCTCTGGGTCTCTCTCTCTCTCTGGGTCTCTCTCTCTCTCTGGGTCTCTCTCTCTCTCTGAGTCTCTCTCTCTCTCTGGGTCTCTCTCTCTCTCTGGGTCTCTCTCTCTCTCTGAGTCTCTCTCTCTCTCTCTGGGTCTCTCTCTCTCTCTGAGTCTCTCTCTCCGAGTCTCTCTCTCTGGGTCTCTCTCTCTCTCTCTGAGTGTCTCTCTCTCTCTCTCTGGGTCTCTCTCTCTCTCTGAGTCTCTCTCTCTCTCTGGGTCTCTCTCTCTCTATGGGTCTCTCTCTCCCTCTTCTCTTGTCCATCATTGTGTTGTTTCTGCCTTCTACTGGCTCCCACTAGCTTTCAATGAGCTGCTCTTCAGTTTATTCCTCTCTGATTCCCCCCATGTATCAGCTCTGGTTTACCCTCTCTCTCCCTCTCACCTCTCTCCCTCTCTCTCTCTCCCCTCTCCCTCTCACCTCTCTCCCTCTCTCCCCCCTCTCTCTCTCACCTCTCTCCTCTCTATCCCCCCCTCCTCTCTCTCTCCTTCACCCTGACAGAAAGAGGAGCCCCAGCCAACCGAGTGCAAACAGCAGTAACCTTGGTGACCATGGGAGGTTGGCGGGGCCCAGCCGTCCGTCAAATCACTACTCATCCAATCAGCACCTCACCCCCCCTGCAGGCTCCCTCCCCTTATGAACTCTCACACAAAATGCAATATAACACAACCAAACAGTTGAGAGAGATTGTTTTTAAATAATTTCATGCATGACCTTTTGTCGTCTAGCCCCGCCCCCTTGTTTAGGCTTCTCTCATGCTCAAGATGAGGTCACCTGGGCTGAATTCACCATGGCAACGCAGTCTGCTTTACAGTAGGCAACAACTGCCAAGAGCCTCAGAATATCCTGGGAAATTCAAAAAATAATCGCAATCGCAAGTGGTATGGATCCCAACATTAGTTTTCATGGATAAATCAGTTACTCAGGGTTTTTTAATGCCAAGATAAGTGTTAGTCTGCCAGGAAACTGCTGATCTAGTTTGACCTGATATCACCGGGGTTGCAAATACGTTCTTTTTTTTTTTTTAGTTCTTCCGTTATGGTATGTTTAAGAGACACAATGTATACTGAATTTGATGTCCTTTTTTAAATGTTCATTGTCATGTCATTGGACTATTTATTCTGGTCTCATGCAGCTGTACAGGTGGTCCATTGTGGGAAATAATTTAGTCCCGCCCACTATGGTGAAGGCCCATACTCATTGGCTGAGCAAACTCCGATACTATTAAGGCTTTGCAGATTAACAAAATGTGTGTACTGCCAAACTGTATTTTTTTAATATATGAACTGGTTTCAGGCACTCTCTTTTTCAGTTTGACTGCTTAGACTGTGCCCAGTTTTGTCTGGCTTAACATGAACTAATCACAAATTAA
The DNA here is from genome assembly GCF_038355195.1 of Osmerus mordax. Lineage (NCBI taxonomy): Eukaryota > Metazoa > Chordata > Actinopteri > Osmeriformes > Osmeridae > Osmerus > Osmerus mordax. Next base: position 1,442,334 of record NC_090053.1, on the reverse strand, counting down.
ACTAACTGCCTCCTCGGGCCACACTTTAGAGCATTTAGGTCACAAGAAGGTGGAATGGGACCCTGGTGAGCAGATCTGCCAATATTTTCGCCACTGCCCCATCAACCCTTTGGCTCCGCCCACGCCACACCATCTTAGGTCTAACGTTCCTGGACAGGCACTGCAACAGCCAATCAGTGACCAAAATGAAAGTGGCTTACTCATTGCGTACACCTGGCTTGTCCAACCAGATCTCTAGAGGTGTATAAAGGGTGGGGCTTACAAGTTATCCCAGGACAGGTCCTGCCCATCCCCATAATCAGCCAATCAAATCGGTTGAATTTGGCTCCATTTCAAACCTCTTACGTTAACCCATTATTCAACATTCACAATGAATCACCACCTCAGACCAAAGCTCTGGGAACAGGAATGCTCTTCCTTCTCTGATCAACAGAAAGCATGTTGCTGAACAAGGCTGTAGCCAATCATATCAAAGCAGGGGTTTTCCCCAGGAAGGGAGCGTAACTTTCTATAGACCTTTCTGTTCATTAACAACTTGTCAGTGTTGTAGAGTAAGGAGAGGGTTGGAAACCACAGCTGTGTGGCAGCTTGTCAGCACATCCAACAGGGCCCCAAATATCCTAATTACTATTACTGATTGTTTTACTGGCCCTCTCTTTTAACAAACTAATAACTAAAGGAAAGAGAAAGGGGGGGGGGGGGGGGGGGGAATGTTACGAATTTCTGAATTTATATATACATCCACAGAATGTGTCTCCGATATCAAAGCTTGTGGTAACAATTTTCCTCTTATGTACTGTCTGGTGTCACCAACTTGTGTGCTGGTCGGTACGGTGGTCCTCATCTGTCCACAGGTGGTCAAGGATACCCCCCTACCTCTTCTTTTTAAAGAAAGATTGTAGATCTCGTTGGACAGATCTCTCCAAGCCGCGGTCATGACTCCTTCATGCCCCCATAATGAACCGTGTGCTAGCGATGGCCTTACCAGGTTCTTCATGATTTGTTACTTGCGCAATATTCTTTTCAATTTGTACAGAATTAGTTAAGATATTCTATTAAAGTTGTGCGAAATAAAACTTGCTGTTCGTTTGTTGTGTGTTAAATTGTGAACTGTTCGATGTGAATGTGTGGTTTGTGTCACAGAAACATTCTGTGGGAGAATTGATTCTCCTGGGAGAATATCAATGATTTAACTGATGGACTGGGAAGCTCAGACACTGCAGGTGACGGCACAGTCCTGAAGCCAAACGGTCGCCCCTTCCTTCACGTTAGGTCGAGCTACAGTAGCGCCGCACAGAGGGAGAGGCAGGAAGTTCCAGAAGAATCTCCTCTGGACCAGGATGGGCAGCAGAGAGCGTTCAGGGCCAGAAGACACAGCTCTGTGTGTTGACATCACAGGAGAGGAATCTGCCTCGACGGTCCTAAACACATCAGGACCAGGGCTGATTCCAGGCCTCTGCTTACCATCAGCCCTGGCTTTCAGAATTCTAGTTATCTCAGTTCTGATAGGCTGATTGGGCAGGCATAAAAGGTCGTCTGTGAAATGTCGCTTATACATTCTGGGAGATAATGTAGGAATGTTCTGGTATGTCTCAAGATGGTTGGGGAAGCGAGGACAGGGTCCTTTTGCGCAACAACAGCTGGAGGTATTTGGCAGCAGTGTGTGCGTGTGCACATGAAAGCTCACCAGGTTCAGACCTGCAACAGCATCATGAGCTGCAGTATGAGAGTAGCTGGAAACCCATGGCCAGATCATCAAGGGTTATACGGTCACCAGACCCTGTAGTGGGTCACCAGACCCTGTGGTGGTGTCGGAGGGGTCGTGTGGTCTGAGCAGGGCCCATTCCTCAGGCTGAAAGCTCAGGTTTGGTACAGTAACTACAGAGGCTCCAACTCTGGGCTCATGAACAAGCCTCTATTGATACAGTTGTGTGGGGGCGAATGGACAGAAAGACCAGACCAGCGGGAACAAGGAGTCCGACTGTGACCAATGGACTCCAAGTCAGACGGAGAGAAGGCAGCAGTAACATGGCTCCTTCTGCTGAGCTTTTGACTGGACAAAGAAACAGCCAGATGAATGTGATGCTCCAAGCCATCTGTACTATCATGTTCTAATAAAGTGTATGTGGGTGCTGGAGATACTTTTCTTCTTAAAAGTTGGGGGCAGATATTCAAGTTCGGACACTGAATGGTGTAACTACAGTGAGATAAAGGTACATTTGGGTTTTTTACGGTCATAATAGTGCATTATATTTTTCCAGGGAGTGAACTCGTGTTAAGGTTCTAACGATGTTTTGTGTGGGATGCCATGACCTTACTGGCACATTATGAGAGGAGAGGGGAGGATAATGTGGAACACTGATGCTAGATTCCGTGTCCAGCTCTCCAAGAGATGATTCCATTGACGCCTCTACAGATGAACTGGTTGAAAAGGTGACAGAGTGTAGCAGCCCCACCCGAAGGAGTGTCAGGTCATTACAAGCACTGGTGTCACTGAGGGTCATGCTGTATAATCCAAACAACCCTCCGGACATCAGCCCATTGTATGTGATAAGAGCACAACTTTGCAATCAAAGCAAACCTTGATAGTCTTCAGAGAAGAGGAACACAAAAGCATTTAGACTTTTGAGATTTTCCCCCAACCAACCCAGTGTCCCTTTCCTCTCCTCCGCCAGGACAAACCCTAACCCTCAGGGCGGAACCTTCCGGCCTCCTCCCCTGCAGCTGCAGCCAAGTCTTTTAATGCGCCGCAAGGTGCATCTGGTTGTATTTCTGTAGATCTTTAGAGAGAGAGAGTGTGTGTGGGGTCTTTTCATAGCTCCCACAGTCGGAAACTGTGATCCCCGCCAGACAAGAGGACCAGAGCCCAAAAGAGCAGGAAGGGAGAAAGAGGGAGATAGAGATGCTTTATTCTGTTGATTAACCGCTATGTTGAAGTCTGCATAAGATTAACTGAGATGGTAATTCACCCAACATTGACCCTTCGATAGCAGGCTTGCATAACTCACGCATATAATTCGATTTTAAAAATGAGTTTGTGTTTTCTTCGAGGAAAATTTGACAGGTACTTTTATAATTCTCTCAAATAAAATCTATTTTCTCCATCATAAAGGGGGTTAAAAGTCCCTTTTCCACAGGAGACTAATGGCTGGAAAAGCAACCAAGTATTCACCAGATCCCCCAATCACAGAAGCTTTCCGGTAGGTGCATGCCGCCAGGTTGTACTAGAACACTGCGAGAGCCAATAAGGGGACAGTAAACAGTCAACTGTCCAATTACCCCACGGCTTCGCTATGTACTCATGGGAAACGTGGTCCACGGGTGTCCTCGGAGGAGCTTGGCGTCCTGGTGGTTGGAAAGGTGGGGAAGAGGGATAGTTTTGTTTGTCTGTCAACAAAACTTAAAGGACAAGACTGTCGCACACACACGCACCAGATCGGAGAAGCATAAACACGCTAACTGATTCGAATGTTTTTCCTTATCCGAAACAGATTTTTGGGGGCGATATGCAGATGAGAACATTTTGTAGAACCGGTTTCAACTTCGGTGTTGGTGTTGAAGCTGGAGTACCAAGACTGGATGCCATTGTACTGTGATACACCTTGAATATTCAGATGATGAATGCCTTTGTACTAAACTCAAATATATCTGCAGCTTGTATATTTTTCCTTCCTACAATTCACTCATCTTCTTCCTTCTATTGCTATCAGTGGCCCGGCCCTTTTCAGCGTGTGTGGGAAAGAATGCAGCACACCCAATCATGGTGTGTCGCCAACTGTGATTGATTTATGAATGGCTTTGTGAGAAAGGAAGTAGGTGTGTCGTGGCATGTTTAACATGAGTCACATCAATCATGCTCCTTTTAGCTTCAAAAGGTGAGCTTTGCTCTCAGTGATGACCTAACTGTGCAGATTTCTAAAAGAAGGGATGTAGCTAGATAAGTGTGTGCCACAAGATAAGATAAGATATACCTTTATTCGTCCCACAATGGGGAAATTCGGGCATTACAGCAGCAAAGTGGACAGAAAAGTATATAGAGAAATAAATAAAATTAGTACAAGAATTAATAATAATAATAAAAGGATAACACTAGTTTCATATGGAGAGAAATATATAAATATTGCACAGTAAGTTATTGCACTTTAAGTATGTCCATGAATTATTTTGAGTGTTTAAGCTCAATCTGGTAGTTTTTTTTGTTATACAGTATGATAAAAATGAAAGATGCACACACACACACACACCACAACATTCCACAGAAACGGTGCACATGTAAGCCGACATGAAGCCCTGAGCAGAGAGCTGAATGAATGGGGCATTCCTGGTGTGAGTGAAGCCTGACAGCATTGCATACCTGCCATTCCTCTGATGTTTCACCTGACATGAACAGGGCCCTGCTTTCCTAAAGCACCTCTCTTTAGATATCACCTTACCGCCTGACTAAGTGGTTGACAAAGAGATATTATTTAAAAAAAAGAAGGAAGCAGTCCGTTTGACTCCTGAAACTGGATTCACATTCAGGTGAATTTTGTAAATGTTCTTGAGGGGTCATATGTTATTCATAGATGTTGAACACAGGAGACAAAAACATGGAGATTTTGCAGTTCCATAGCAAGCCTAAGATGTAATTTATTTTGTACTAAAACCTTGAGATGTCAAGTTCTTCATCTGGTGAAGATCTACTGTGCCAGAGCATTTGTGATCCAGTCGGACCAGCTGAAGTCACCTGCAGAGGATAAGCTGACTTGTTCTGGTGGCCCATGATGATGAGACTGGATTGCATTGTTCTCCTGATGGTTGAGAAGCACATCTCTTTATCCTCTCCTCCACTCTGCCAGTTGTTCTTTTTCCCACGCTAGTGAAGGCTGGGGTGGCCACACACACACATACACACACATATACACACACACACACACACACACACATAGGGCTTATCTGAACAATGCCTCAAATAGCTCCCAAGACTCATCACAAGGGCATGTCACTGGAGAGCCACAGGGCATGTGTGTGTGAGTGTGTGTACGTGTCTGTTCCATGTGTGTGTGTCTGTGTGTGTCTGTTCCATGCATGTGTGTGTCTGTGTGTTTGTGTGACAGGCCACTGCCGTAAACGTGTCTCACTGCACAGCTGCTACCTGCTGACTCTCTCACAGGCTGCTGGACATGTCATCAGCCGATCACTGCCAGGCCATCCTCGCTGTGGCCCATTGTTTAGGAAGCCTATTAATAGAGCACTGAGGCCTCCTCTAATCACACACAGTTATTTGCATATGACCAGAATGCGTGTCTCCTCTCTCTGATTGTAGAGCTGCAAGCCTCAACTCGACTAACAATTAATGGTCTTTCTTGTCTCAATTCTGTGTGTGTGGGGGGGGGGGGGGGGGGGAACCGAAAATGCTCAATTTGACCTGTCAGAGCTGCTTCTGCGACATGCCAGATGTCTATTCCACTTGCAAACACAAATCATATCATCCCCTTCTCTTTGTCTCCTCTGTTGTCTCTATTTTCCCTCCCAGTCATGTGTTTTGTCTACCAGGAGACACTGAGGGCGTCCAAGGTTGTTAAAACAGTGCCTGCCAGAGCCCAGCTTCCTCCTGGGTGGGAATCCTCCTCTCACACAAGGCTGACAGACAAAACGAACTCCACCGGATGTCATCCAGACAGGCCAACTCAGGTAGCTAGTCAGCTCTGCAGTGGCTCCAACAACTGGTGCTGTGGTCTGTGTGGATGAAGACGAGACAGAGATCAACTAGCACACGTTCTCTACTGGGGAGAATGTGTGAGTCTTGTCTGTGTGACAGAGAGGGATAATGAGCATGACAGCACTTAGATCTGGGTTGAGATCTAATGTTTGGGATGACTAAGGCTGAGGACTAAGCCCTTGCACACATCTGCTCAGCGGAATAGCTTAATCCCTCAGTTTAACATATAAAGTACAGTCAGATCACCCACACACATACACACACGGCTTTCTATTTGTAAGCAGTCACCTCCCAAAAGATTAACCCACACTGCTGAGTCATTGCCCAGACATGTCGGTGTGTCTCCACCACAATTTTCCCTTCACACACACAGCCACACAAAACAAACACAAATATACAGCGATAGACACTCACAGACACAATTATAAACACACACACCCTTCCAGTCCACAGTGATACAGGCCATTAGAACAGTGTAAGGAACAGAGGCAGATGGGGATGGAGTACAGGGGAAAGGAACACACCTTTTTATTCAGCAGGGCTGGCTCCACTAAGGCAGGTGTATGTGAGTCATGTAGCCAACATTCAATATTTAGCCACTGACTTAGTGACTGGAAGTCTTGTTGCACATAATTTACAAGCTAACACAAGCAACGGCCACACTTTTACAATGTGTTGCTCTATTCTGAAATAGGGTCGTAAACACTATAATTAAAACATTTAGACACAGATTAAGATGCTAGTTAATGTTTGTGTTTCTCACATTTAAACTACCATTCAAAAGGTATTATTATGAAAGTAGTGAAGTACACCGTTAGGTAATATATTGAAATAAAGTGTTCTTGAGAGGGCATGAGTGTGTGTGTGTGTGTGTCAGGGGGAGGGGTGGGGTCAGAGGACACTGGGAGGGAGGTATCCTGCCTGAGTTGTCTCCTTGAGGACACTGATACAGTAACAGACTCACTGGTGACAAGAGCCTGGAAGTGGGTGTGGGGGAGCATGTCCACCAAGGACTGGGAGAGAGAGACGGAGTGTGTGTGTGTGTGTGTGTGTACATCTCTATGAGTGTGTGTGTGTTGTAGTGGGAAGAGGACTTAGAAGGTTAGGTCTCCTGCATGTGTCTGACCCTGGTTCTAACTGGCGTCAGGGTGGGCTTCAGCTTAAAGAGCTGCTGACATCTCGCTCCTCCCCCCCTCTTCCTCCTCTCAGAGCTCTCCGGCCAGCTTCAAGCTGTGTTCCAGAACAAGAGCTGGACTGGAAACCTGTTTCAAGACCTCAGTGGTTTTTCCCCATTCAGAAGGTTTAGGATTGTACTTTGTTACGTAGCAGTAGAGCTACTGAGCAAGGTCGCTAAGTGTTAGAGGGGGTGATGTTTTCTTGTAAACATCAGACGTGTCCTTTTCTGGTCATGAATACTCTTCAGCCATGTCCTGTACCTCGAGCGTAGAAGGACAAACTGCATTTTAATCATCATGAAGCAAATCCATATGAAACCTTTTTGTTTCTAATGAACTGATGACACATGTCTATGGTTCAACTCAACACATTATCAAGGATTAAGTGTGTATTTACATTTATTCATTTAGCAGACGCTTTTATCCAAAGCGGGGATTGCATTTTAGGGGACACCGTAGGATATCTTGACTTGGGGTAAAAACGTTCTCTTGACGGCCCTGTTCAAAGCTGGATCTTGAATACACAACACTGTCTTGTGACGCTGACACAGGCAGAGGAGACGGCCTCCACTGGACAGGAGAATAGGACTTAGTTTGGGGGGTTACAGTCGTGTGACAGCAACAAGACAGTCTGGCCTCAAATCTCATGAATCCAAAACTGGAATGGTAATTTAATAAATACACGGTGAATTATCATTAAAAGTAAGTGTTATAGACTTTTTTGTATCACATTGTAACAGAATTTCAACAGCATTTATTTCGTGTTGGTCTATTAGACTGACGCATAATAATAGCTGTAAGACTGTCCTAAGGAGTATGTTAATGTGTATGTTTTGCGGGCAAGTATTTGGATACATAAACTAAGGAGGAGGTGGATTGATAATTAACAGTTTGACGGTGTAATTAGTTCCACGCGGACTTCCTTTGCAATCCCCAGCGCCAGCTTCCGCCCACACTCTTACCATGAATTGCTCCGGCAACTGTTGATGCATTCCTAAACTAACTGACGTCAAGTGGGAAGGGCCCAGGCGGTATATAGCCTATAAATAACATCTCCACTTCTGTTCATTCATAACGCAGTTCTGGATTATCACGGACTTGCCGAGAAGCTCCTTCTCCGGGGACTTCGGAAGAGAGAACACGGAAAGCAGAACATATATCACATCTGCCGGAGACTAATCTCGATTAACAACCAGAGTCACCTCGACACTACTAAAACCATGAAAATGTCTGCAGAGGAGATTTCTCAAATTCTTAAAGAGGGAGAACTGGAGAAGAGGAGCGATAACCTGCTCCAGTTCTGGAAGAGAAAAACGTGCGTCTTGACCACGGACAGCCTGAACATATACGCCGACACGCAGAAGCGCTCCAAAAGCAAGGAGCTCAAATTGCAGGCCATTAAGAAAGTGGACTGCGTGGAGCGCACCGGCAAATTCGTCTACTTTACCATCGTAACCACGGACAATAAGGAAATTGATTTCCGGTGTTCCGGAGAGGATAACTGTTGGAATGCGGTTATAACTATGGCTCTAATAGATTTCCAGAACAAAAAAGCCATCCAGGACTTCAAAACGAGACAGGATAACGAGAGCGCGTCGCCTGGGCAGCACGAAAGGCGCATGGCCAGGGCGCCCTGAATGACTTTCAGGCAGTTCAACTTCGAATCTGGTAAATGTGCATTTCACGAAGTTAGAAATTCCACAGTTTTTTGTTTTCATTATAGCATAATGATGACAGTAACCCTATAAAATATTTGATTAGGCCTATTGTTAATTATTTACTTTAGCCTTTAATAGCCAACATTAGGTCTACCACAATTCCAACACCAAAATAGCCAAAATTCTCATGAAATGCTAAACTAATTGTGATGGATTAAATATTAATCTTTAGCCTATCTGTTTTTTTCTTAACAGTGTCGGCATGGACCATGAACACTGGGACCAAAGGAAGACATGATCCGGTCCAAGGATGAAGGATGTTCTGTAACAGGCCGCGCAGGAACCTCCGACACGTGACCGCAGAAGGCTTTTAAAAAGACTGAGATTTTCAAAAGCGCCACACTCAAGACAGAATCTTTGAACATTCAAGTATTTCAAGTGTGCTTTCCTGGGAGACTTGCTCCTGAATTACCTTCAAAATTTGTTAATTTATTGGTTCCAAAACTGTGTGTCTTGGACATGTATGTTTAAATTATTTGCTATTTTTGTGTGTATTTATTTTAATAAATATTCAGAAATTTTGACAATATACAACAATTTCTGTGTTTTTATTGTTGATCACGCTTATAACACATAGTCTAATAAAAGATAAAGTTGGTGAAAAATAATTCAATTTAGAATATTTTTCTATAAATCTAGACAAATGACACCATAGCAGGGTCCTTCCTCTCCTCACTATGAAACATGGAGATGCCAGAGTTATGAAGCGCAGCAGGCCAACCAGGAAAGTCCCTTTCCTTCTCTGTGTTGGCTTCTGGGTGCTACCTATGGCCCCATGCCGGCGTGCCGTAGTGTCTCTTTTATGACTGATAAGGAGAGAGATTTCAACCTACCTGCCCTGGAGTCATGAACCCACGGTGCCTTTGAACATCCCTGTACCGCAGGGTGTGGTGGGGGCTGTGGTGAGCTCAAGGCCAGTGGCACTTTGCGGGGGTGTTTCCTGTTAAACAGTCAGATAAATCAAACAAACCAGTGGTATCAATTAATATAAAATCATACACATTCCATAATCAAGCCAAGAAATAAATGTTATGGATTTCTATGAATTTCATTTTCATTTAAAAATCATGCCACAAACACCAAAATACTTTTGTTTTATAATATAGGCATGTATGATACATTACATTTACATTACATTTAGTCATTTAGCAGACACTCTTATCCAGAGCGACTTACAGTAAGTACAGGGACATTCCCCCCGAGGCAAGTAGGGTGAAGTGCCTTGCCCAAGGACACAACGTCATTTTGCATGGCCAGGAATCTAACTGGCAACCTTTAGATTACTAGCCCGATTACCTAACCGCTCAGCCACCTGACTCCTGATACAAGTCTTCTGTAAGTCAGATGTAGTATGAGGCTGCTTCCTTGATCCTGTCACACTCCGGAACCGTCCCAGTAGATGCTTTGTGTGTTTGTGTTCCTTCATGGTGAGGACACAAGGCAAACACAAACATTAGTGTGTGTGTCTTGCCTGTTCTCCCACACTCTGTTATCAGGAGATGAAAGGCTTATCCCATGACAACTGTGCAAATATACTTGTAGATAATCAAGAAGGCAGTGCTATATAACAGATTTACTGTACAGTCCATCTATACACAAACCTTCTGGTTCATTATACAAGCCCTACAGTACACCGCATAGCACAAAGGTACTGCTACCGATGTCAAACTGGTGTTTGTTTACTGTTAAAGTGGACTGAAGTGATAATGATGAATGATACATTTTACCGGA
>NC_090053.1:1351600-1431809 GCF_038355195.1 Osmerus mordax | reverse complement strand
AAACCTGTAGCTTTAGACATGAAAAAGTGCTATTTTCTAGTGGTGTTATTCAGACTAGAAACAAGCTAAACATTTCAACCTGCCAAGAGAACAAAGGAGCTAGGATTATGGATGACTGTAATTACTAGCAATGCTGACCGCAGGAACAATGACCTTATAAGGGCAGGAGGAAATCCTTCAACACTTCTATTGCTTGCTTGCTGAGACCTTTATGAGGGGTGTGTGTACATGTGTGATATAGAAAAAGAAAAAGAGAAAGAGAGATTTCAAGGAATTCCCTGACACACTAAAGAACACAGAGTGGGTCTTGTAACTCTTTCACTGTGCCAGCTAGTCCACCAAGAATTCTTCATGGTGCTTTCTGTGTTTCAGCCATTATGACGATTCACTGTCATGAGCTCACAAAGATGCCATTGACGGTGTTGTGGTCAGGTCAGTGAGATGATTCAAGCTACATGGTCACTTAAGAGGAAGGTTCCAATGTTAAGCCAGAGTTGGAACAGTAATCTAACTAGCTGCACTGAGGGGGGGGGGGGGGGGGGTTCTGACTGTGACAGACATCCTCAGCAGCAAGGAGCGGGAAGTCCCTCAGACGAGGCGGGTTCTCTCTGACAATGCATTCCCCAGACCTGCACTGAGAGTTTGCCCTTCGTTAGATAACCACTGCAACAATGTCCACATACCTCAGCCATTCCCTCAGTCTCTCTGAGGTGGGGCGGATAGGAGGTGGGGCAGATAGGAGGTGGGGCGGATAGGAGGTGGGGCAGATAGGAGGTGGGGCAGATAGGAGGTGGGGCAGATAGGAGGTGGGGCGGATAGGAGGTGGGGCAGATAGGAGGTGGGGCGGATAGGAGGTGGGGCAGATAGGAGGTGGGGCAGATAGGATGTGGGGCAGATAGGAGGTGGGGCGGTTAGGAGGTGGGGCAGATAGGAGGTGGGGCAGATAGGAGGTGGGGCAGATAGGATGTGGGGCAGATAGGAGGTGGGGCAGATAGGAGGTGGGGCAGATAGGAGGTGGGGCAGATAGGAGGTGGGGCAGATAGGATGTGGGGCAGATAGGAGGTGGGGCAGATAGGAGGTGGGGCAGATAGGAGGTGGGGCAGATAGGAGGTGGGGCAGATAGGAGGGCATTGTGCTGCCTGGAGATGTGACATGGAGCTGTTGTACTAGTCAGGTGGTTGGTCGCCTACTGCGGATCATGTGATGGCGTATGACTGCATGTCTTCACCCCAGGCTCACGCTGCGACACCTGCAGAGAGCTGGCCTGTGAGTGGGGGGGCGTACAGGAAGTACTTGTCTGATACGCAGGAAAAGGAAGAGGCCTGATCCCTGACAGGTGCTCAGATGATTATTATTTCAGCGGCTCGACTGCATGAGCGTTGAACAAACAAAGGATGCATGCACACACACACACACACGCACGCACGTACACACACACACATGCACACACACACACACACACACACAAGCACACACACACACACGCACGTACACACACACGCACGTACACACACACACACAAGTTTACCATACGTGTTTCTACAATTAGAAGTCTGGAGAGCTTTTCGACAGGAGATTGTTTGGTAGATTCCCTTTGGATTCACATAATGTTCTCTATCATGCCACTAAAACAACATATCATATTGAATATCTAGCATGGATTTGGGACTTTTTCTGTCCTCTTGAAGCAGCAAGTGTCTGCTGTAGAGCAGCAAGTGTCTGCTGTAGGGCAGCAAGTGTCTGCTGTAGAGCAGCCAGTGTCTGCTGTAGAGCAACCAGTGTCTGCTGTAGAGCAGCAAGTGTCTGCTGTAGAGCAGCCAGTGTCTGCTGTAGAGCAGCCAGTGTCTGCTGTAGAGCTTCCTGCTGTAGAGCTTCCTGCTGTAGAGCTTCCTGCTGTAGAGCTTCCTCCTGTAGAGTTTCCTGCTGTAGAGCTTCCTGCTGTAGAGCTTCCTCCTGTAGAGTTTCCTGCTGTAGAGCTTCCTGCTGTAGAGCTTCCTCCTGTAGAGTTTCCTGCTGTAGAGTTTCCTGCTGTAGAGCTTCCTGCTGTAGAGCTTCCTGCTGTAGAGTTTCCTGCTGTAGAGCTTCCTGCTGTAGAGCTTCCTCCTGTAGAGTTTCCTGCTGTAGAGTTTCCTGCTGTAGAGCTTCCTGCTGTAGAGTTTCCTGCTGTAGAGCTTCCTGCTGTAGAGCTTCCTGCTGTAGAGCTTCCTCCTGTAGAGTTTCCTGCTGTAGAGCTTCCTGCTGTAGAGCTTCCTGCTGTAGAGCTTCCTCCTGTAGAGTTTCCTGCTGTAGAGCTTCCTGCTGTAGAGCTTCCTCCTGTAGAGTTTCCTGCTGTAGAGCTTCCTGCTGTAGAGCTTCCTCCTGTAGAGTTTCCTGCTGTAGAGCTTCCTCCTGTAGAGTTTCCTGCTGTAGAGCTTCCTGCTGTAGAGCTTCCTCCTGTAGAGTTTCCTGCTGTAGAGCTTCCTCCTGTAGAGTTTCCCTGGCCAGGAGGCCAGGAGAGAAAAGGGGATTTCCTGCTTGTCATGGTTTGAGGGTGTTTCCCAAGTAACACAACACCTTACAAAGGCCCTCTCTCTCCAGGGTTTGGCGAGGGCTAAGACTGGACCAGCTATTTGGCAGAGGTTTCACTTTCATATGAGAAGAAAAAGTCACTCCTTCATTTGAAAGGAACCACTATTACGCTGTGTACTACATGTCTGTAGATTCTCAACAAAATATCAATTTGCATTCAACACACTCTCAATCCACCTGGACACACCTGGACCCACCTGGACCCACCTGGACCCATCTGGACCCACCTGGACCCACGATCATAATTTCTTTGTCCTCGACTGTGTAGCATATGATTCACAATAGCTGTTGTGTGTCTAGAGATCCTCAATACATCCACTCACAATAAAACGCACAAAGTCCAGTCACACACATTCCTCAGGAAGTCACAAGATGACATAATTTCCTACACACACACCTGCAGACAACAATTACTTTCCTTTTCTTATGGAGAATATCCAAGCGTGTCTATACCTTACCTGCAGATGCTAAACAGATTTAGAATCTTTCACACCAGAACTGTGGACTGCGTGACACATGGGGACTGCGTGACACATGGGGACTGTGTTCAGGGTACGGGGTGTAGCTTTACATCGCCCTGAGGACGCATGAGGAAACGAAAGAGAATAGATGGGAAAAGCATCACGAAAGTATTTACACAAATGTTGAAATTGATAAGTACGTTAACAGGCTCAGAGCAGCACAGATCGTCTCTTATGAGACGCAGATTCCAGCACGCACACACAGAAGCCTCTTTCACAGTGCTCCACTCGGCCCCTGCTCTGTGGAAGCCAAAACAGAACGTCTTTTCTTCATGCCAGAGAGCAGGGCCTGTGTTTGGGCAACATGAGCCACATGAGGGAGGCCGGGACGCTGGCTGGGCTGGGCGGCTCCGGGGGAGGGGGGTGGGGGGGGGGAGGGCAGGGGGGAGGGGAGGGGGGTGGGGTGGGCGGCTCCGGGGGAGGGGGGGGGAGGGGGGTGGGGGGGGGAGGGGCCACTGAAGTCCTCTTCACATCCTGGCCTCCCAACCCACCGCTCTCCTCTGAGTCTGTGGATGAGCCGAGGGGGCAGGCACAACACACGCACGCACGCTCATGCACACACACTTGGCTGTCTGACAGAGGCTAAAGACATGACCCCCATAACAACGTCCTCTACTGTGAAGCTACTATGGGGTGTGTGGGGGCTCAACCGCTCTGGGAAGTATGTGTGTGTCTGTGAGTGCTTGGTGATTTAGTGGCTGCCCATTGTGTGTGTGGGAGTGGATTCATCAAGTATATCTGTACGAACATGAGCTTACATGTAACCGGTACTGGAGGTTCTGGCCAATATACTAGCTTGTGTGTGTTGTCAGTTACAGCTATGAGAGGACTGGCTAAGCTAAAACTGTTGTGGTAACTTAAGTGTCATACAGTATGGCTAAACAGTCATAGATCCTTTCCTCTGTGTATCTATTTTTGAGATGTCCTTGAGGAATAATTACACACACACATTCTAGTGTTGCATACATTCGATACACACACACACAAACAAACCAAAGGACAAACGTTAAAACTCTGTTGACAAACGTTAAAACTGTTGTCTTTACAGCGAGGTGTTCCTTCAGAAAGTTGAAACATGAATCTTGTAATGACAGGTACCGTGACAGTCAGAATAAGGTCAACCAGCTCTCAGGTCGTTTAAGAAAGTGTGTTTACCAAGAGTGGCGTGTTTCTTTTGTGTACAGGAGTCAACCAGGGAGTTTCAGTGCCCTGAGGTCTGAAAGACCTAGAACAAGACCCAACAAGTTCTTCGCCAGCTCCAGACAGAGCAAACCTCTCACTGCTCAGGCTGAAAACAGCAAACACCTCACTGTCATGGCAACGTAAAAAGCAGGATGACTAGACATGAAGATGTCATCTTTATTTTGGGAATGATCCATGAAAAGATCATGTGAAATTGTTACTTAGTCTGCCTCACACACACAAACACACACATTGTGTAATTATGGTCTAATATAGAGCAGTGTCACATTTCTGTTCCCCAACAATACATTGACATAGTTCATTTAGCTAAATAACTGGATTTCTTTCGATTCTCAACTAGCAACAAGTGACCTGTCAAAACAGGGAACAACACAGATAAGAAACTGATAACAAAGTCTCATGACGGCTAAATCCTGAGGGTGGTACCACGTCAGACACCCTCCAGGCAAACTCTTTCTTCTCCTCTCCTCGCTCCGACAAGCCTGGGCTTGTCTCTCCTTCCTGTGCTGGCTGGCTGGCTTGCTGTCAGTGCTGAGCATTGTTCAGATGGCTTGGCAAGCTGGTCCAAACGCAACCCCACCCACACCCCCCCCGTCTGTGACACAGCGGCAGGACAGAAACGGCTGTGCAAACATCCAACCTGACTCACCCGTGACCCACAGACACACCTGACACAGGTGGACCCGCTGCCCCCGCCCCACCCCCTGACCGGGCCGGGCGGGGCGCTAAGAGAAGAGGAACAGGAAGAGAGAGGGAGAAAAGGAGAGATGATGAGTGGATGTGTAGAAAGATGAGCTGTATTGGTTAAGCCTTATTCTTAGAGCCTCAGGACACCTGACCTCCTGACCCCCCCCCCCCCGCTCCAAAGCTGCGTGTTTACATACTCGTCCAGAAACACACATGCAAACACATCACCCCCCCTCCCCCTCGACATGTCACACAGCACAAAGATCCAGTGTCTGCGCCCACTCTAATACACTCTGGGAGCTGTGACTCAGCTCAGAAGCACATGGGCACCCCAGCCTGCCCCCCAGCCTGCCCCCCAGTCCCCCCCCCCAGCGCCCTCGCGGTGCCCTCTGACCCCCCCTCTCCTCCATCACCGTGTTCCACAAAGCTGGGTCATGGATCTCAGCTGGTCCTACACTCATCAGCTTAGACTGCATGTGGGTCCTCAGATCCACTGAGTCTGGGTGGAGGAGCGACTGGGCAGCTGGTAGTGAGGACACAAGCTAGAGATGGAATCTAAAACGCAGTCCGTCCAGTCAACCAGCAGCCCCAGTGAAACAGCGAGGGTAGTGATGACCTCAGGTAGTGCCACCCTGACTTCAGTCTGTTTTGACAGCGTGACAGCTCATCTCTCCAGGTATTCAACCTTCTGAAGCTTCAAATGCATTCCTGCCAGCCAACCCCCGTGGGAACTGGCACCAGGAAGTCTTTAGAGGAGGCACACAACATCATTGTTTGGAGAATGCCATCCTATCTGAGACAGGAATGAAGACAGACCAGTGAAGGTATCTGACCACTTAATTAAACATAAAGAGGAATATGCTGGTTTTGATGGGTCTCCTGATGCATTGTGGAAAGGCTTGGCACACTGTCAACGCGGTGACTGCAGACTCCTGTTGTCCATGTGATCAACACCTAATCCAAGTGGAGTCTCTGAAGGATTGTCACCTAGCGGGCTTGCAGTCTGGTGTGTGTCTGTGCGTTTATGGGATTCACACCTGAACACTCCTCGTGTAGCGTCTAAGGTTTTGGAGTTATATCTTTACAGTGTGTGTGTGTGTGTGTGTGACAGTGGGATTCTGACCCACAGCACTGTGGTCTGAAGTCAGCCTTGCTGTTCCAGAGGTGGTTCGTGTGTGTGTGTGCCTCTCACCAGGACCTTCTACACGTTACCAAACTAACATGTTAGCGTCATGGTGAAGTCACGGTAGTGACCAGTGTCCCAACTGCTATCCCTCCATGGGCTCATGGCTTCAGAGCCATTGTAGTAATCATTACAGTACACATCCCAGTACTGTCGTGTGTATTCATGTGTTTGTTCCTTAAGGCAGCACTACCTTCTGGTGGAGAGCAGAGGTATCACATCTACTGGGTTGGTCTATGGAGCAGAAGCTCAGGACACATAACATCCTAGTTCGTATAGTTATAGTACATAAGCGTGGTAAACTAGATATGAACCACAAGATTACAACCCACTTCCAGTTCTCCCATGTAAACCTCTGCAGCGCTGGAACAGTTCATCCAAACTGACAAACAACCAAGACAGTTGGCCTCGTCACAGAGTCAAAGTGTTAATGTTTACTGTAGTTCTACAGTATACCAACACAAACATGGAGCATTCACATGCCCGGTTAGATCATTCTCATTTGACAAAAATATCTGTGTACATGGCAGTAGAGTTGAAAACAAAAACAAAGTGAATAGAAGCATTCAAATAGTCGCCTTCCTCGTGAGCTCTCTCTCTCTATTCCCATTGGGCGGTTCAACAGTGGGCCGTTCTCCCGACAACCAATCAGAAAGTCAGTTTGGTCTTTTCACACAGGAGCACGCACACCTGCTGCCCTGATGAGCGCACGCTGGGAGGAGCTCTCAGCACTCTGCAGCCTCTGCAGATCATCAACATTAAAGTAAATCATCCAATAAATACATTCTGAATTTGGTGACACAGTGTGTGTGTGCTCCACGTGAATATATATACATTTAAACATTGATAAAAAAATTACAAATTACTAAGTGTTTTACATTTAAAACATGTCTTGGAAAGTGCAGACTGAAATACACAACCCACTGGACAGCTGCAACAGTCCCTTTATCTTAGAACTTCATTTGTATTTCTTTATTTTTTTTATCTTCTTCCTTTTCCCCTCCTCCACCAGCAGTTGTTCCATCATCCCTGATTGTACACACTAGGGTCATGTGATCCACACTAGGGTCATGTGACCCACACTAGGGTCACGTGGCCCACACTAGGGTCACGTGACACACACTAGGGTCACGTGACACACACTAGGGTCACGTGACACACACTAGGGTCACGTGACACACACTAGGGTCACGTGACACACACTAGGGTCACGTGACACACACTAGGGTCACGTGACACACACTAGGGTCACGTGACACACACTAGGGTCACGTGACACACACTAGGGTCACGTGGCCCAAACTAGGGTCACGTGGCCCAAACTAGGGTCACGTGGCCCAAACTAGGGTCACGTGGCCCACACTAGGGTCACGTGACACACGCTAGGGTCACGTGACACACGCTAGGGTCACGTGACACACGCTAGGGTCCCGTGGCCCCCGCTAGGGTCCCGTGGCCCCCGCTAGGGTCCCGTGGCCCCCGCTAGGGTCATGCTAGAAGCCCGCTCCCTGAAGGTGGTCACCCACACAATTCTGTTTGGCTCTCTTTCTCAATATTGTTTATAGATGTCAATATAAACACACCCCTGTAAACAAGTACTCTTTTGTCCTCATGGATTATAAATACTGTTTTGGTAAAATCCTCCTCATTAAAAGATAAGACGGCGTGTGTGTGAGAGTCTATATCTAGACAAAAACACAGAATTGCACTGATGGAAGCTTCGTTTATATATATTTTTGTCTCTCATCCTTTTCTCTCTGTTTGCGATGCCTTTCGATCCTTGTCACGACTCCTCTGTTTGGCTTCAGCGTTACGCCCCAAACACTTCGGAGGAAGTGGAGCAGGAAGAGACCAACGCTGTTAATCTAGCTTGTGCCCATAGGGCCTATTTTACAAACAACACACACACAAGCACACACACATCAACAGTATTGCGGGGAGTATAAAAGGACACATCCATGTACACAGGAGGGATGGAAACTCCCATCACTCCCCGTCATTCTTCTTGTTCATTCTTCTTGTTCATATAAAAACTAACAGGTCCGAGATAGTGTGCTCTGACTCAGTCCAAAGTGCACAGGTACTCTGCTGTCTCAGTCCACATACACACAGCAGGGACGTGGTGGCTGTGGTTATTGCTATGGCGCCCAGGCTCCTCCCCCTTCTCGGAGGTGGTGGTGGTGGTGGGGGGAGGGGGGTTGTAAGTGTGAAGAGAAAGAGGGGGGTGGGGGCGGTGGGGAGGAGGGGGTCAGTCTTTAGAAGCTGATCGGAGACCAGTCTTTGTCTGTCTCTGTGCATCCCCCAGCCCTGCCCACCCCCCCAGCCCTGCCCACCACCCCAGGCTTTGTGATTACAGTCAGTTAGTGTGTGTGTGTGTGTGCGCTCAGGTGAAGACGTAGTTGAGGAGGAGCTGGGAGAGCAGGAGGACACAGAGGATGAGACAGTGGCGACCCGTGAGCGTCACACTGTCCTCGGACGCACGCTGGCGAGAAAGCTGCCGGCTCAGAGCCACCAGGTTCCTACGGACACACAGGTGGAACACACAGTCACAACTAACACTACTGCCATCTCCTCCAAGTGTTGCTTAAGACTGGTGTGTGTGACCTGTCTCACCTCTGCATGTCCTGCTGTGTGCTCTGTATGGACGCAATGGAGGCCTCGATCCCAGCTATGTCCTTCACTTCCTTGTTGCACCGTGAACACTGATTCAGGAACCCTGGTCATGTGACGGAGGAGAGGACAGACAACCTGGGTCTTGTTACGCGTTTCTGGATTATTTATTGTTGGTTTTTGTTGGTTTTAAAAATATATATATCGGCCTATATATCGGGATATCGGATTTTTAAATCACCAAATATTTGTATCGTATCGGCCTTAAAAAAATTGGTCAGGCTCTAGTTCAGGAGTGTCTTCCAAGAGAGAGTTAGCCCCAAACATTGCGGGTAGCCAAACTTGAAGCATACATTGTGAAAATGTGTGTGTGTGAGTCTCACCCTCGTTATCAGAAGACTCATGTGTGGGTTCAGGAGTGGTGCTGCTGCTCTCAGTGTTCTGGCTGCAGCTGGACGGCTGACTGCTGCTCTTCCTGTGCTGCCCATTCAGCTGGGCCTGAACACACACACAGGTTTGAGAACTACCAAAAACATCCCAGAATCATACATGCAAAACAGGAAACAAAAGAGAGAGCAAGAGAGTGACAGCTAGTTTGCTGTGTGTGTACCTTCTGCTGGCTGGCCCAGGTGTAGCTGTAGGACAGTGTGTGTGTGTGTGTGTACCTTCTACTGGCTGGCCCAGGTGTGGCTGTAGGACAGTGTGTGTGTGTGTACCTTCTGCTGGCTGGCCCAGGTATAGGACAGGCCGTTGTGACGCCTGTGGCTCCTCTCCTGGGTCTGGATCAGTCCGTCCTTCTCAAACTGGACCAGGCAAGTCTCCGGGTCCCAGGGCCTGGTGCTGCACCCAAACACAGCACACTGGGTCAGGGTGCGCAGACGGACCTGGGTGTGCACTACATGTGGATGGTACTGTGGTGTATGCATGCGTGTGTTCCATGTTGTGTTTGCGTACTCCATGTGTCTGTAGGTCCACTCCTGTGTGTCGGGGTCCAGGCAGAACAGTCTGGAGCTCCAGGGCTTGTCTCCGCGGTCTCGAGCCTCTGACCTCTGAGCCTCCTCCAGGACAAACTTCTCCTGTGTAGCCCGGTTCTGGTCCCGGTCCACTATTGCACTGGTAACATGCTGCCACAGTCTGGAACACGGACACACACCATTTTCAGAATACGCCTTTTAAATAAAACAACATGAGTTCAAGTGTGAGACAGTGTGTGCGTGTGTCTGTACCTCTCCGACTCAAAAGGCCCCTGTTGGTCGACCTGGACCACCTGTCTCTTGAGTCTGGTCCTGCGGACCTCTGGAGTTGGGTTCCACAGCATCTCCTGTTGCCCTGAACGCCTGTCCTGCAGGAACACCTCGCCATCCTGACACACAACAACAACAACATCATGAATCAACCAAAGAACATACCATACATGCAGAGTGGATCCTCCCAGCCTGGGTACAGACTGGAAGAATCCTCGCAGACGAAAACAGGAAGTGAGAGAGTAAGAGGAGGAAGTCAAGTCAGGCGTATGTTGAGAGGTGCAGAAATGGAGAAAGAGAAGACGGAAAGAGCAGTGTTGGGTCGTGTCGTACCCAATGACCATCCACTGTAGCCAGTAGCTCCTCCCCCATGTGGATCTTTCCAGAGATTTGGTTGGTTGAGGAGGCTCCTCCTAAGAAGGGCTGCAGACATGATGCACCAATCAGCACAGGGACTCACTGTACACACCAATCAGGACACACACCTCAGCTGCCTCAAATGGTTCCTATATTCTAGGAGTTCTAGTTAGAGAATCTCCACTGGCATGTTTTACTCCTCTAAATGACTTCAAATGTAGGTGTTCTGGATGTGGAGGACAAGAGGACAGCTGTACCTTAAGCTTGAACTCGAGCTCGGCTGCATATCTGGTCTGCTCGCACTCTATGGTGATCTTCCCTCCAAGCTCCAGGGTCATAGTGCCGTACAGAATACCTGGGAACAGAACAACCCACACACACACACATCCATCAACAGAACGCAACTGTCGACCCCTTCTGACACATTCTCACGTACAGAAAGCGAGGACTGAGCCTATGCCAGTGAGAGAGACTGGGACCAGCAGGGGCAGACAGAGAGACTGGGACCAGCAGGGGCAGACAGAGAGACTGGGACCAGCAGGGGCAGACAGAGAGACTGGGACCAGCAGGGGCAGACAGAGAGACTGGGACCAGCAGGGGCAGACAGAGAGACTGGGACCAGCAGGGTTAGACAGAGAGACTGGGACCAGCAGGGGCAGACAGAGAGACTGGGACCAGCAGGGTTAGACAGAGAGACTGGGACCAGCAGGGGCAGACAGAGAGACTGGGACCAGCAGGGGCAGACAGAGCCACGCAGCCCAGGCCCACAGCTCTGTTACACAGGGCGGAACAACAGAGAGTCCTAGATCACCATGACCCAGCACTGTACCCATTAAAGCATCAACAAAGATTCCCTTTCTCTTTCTATTCTTTCTTTTACTGACCTGACATATTGAGGGAATGATGAAGACATGGTGAGAAATGATCCAGACGACCAAACTGTTAGTTAGAATATAGCCTTCAGTCCAGTCCCTACCTTTGCAGTGTGCGTAGGGCATGGTGATGACGTACTCCTCCTCTCTACCCAGCAGAAGCAGTCTGGCCTTGCCGTCCAAGATGGCCGACAAAGAGTTCCCTTAAACACCCAAACCACACAGGACACTCATTATCTATGAGAAATAACCCAGCAGACTGGACCTGTCATCGTACTGAGATGTACGAAAACTTTATTGACAAATTGACAAGATAGATGACCGTTTAAAAAATGATGCCTATAGCTGGAGGGCCAAGTAAACAGGTGAGGTGTGACAGTCTGTACCGTAGAACTTGGACTTGGCCAGGATGCTGCCGCTGATAGAGAAGCCATCTTTCTTGTTGCAGATGTAGAAGGCAGAGATGGGAGGGTGGTGGGACACCTGAGGAGGGGGATGGAGAGAGCAGGTGTTGAGGTCACGGAGAGAGAGACACGTAGAAAGAGAGGTATGTGCCGTTTGAGTGAACGTGTGTGTGTTGACGTGTGTGAAGCCTCTCACCTGCTCTGCGATGTAAAAGGTGCAGCTATTTGTTTGGGGGTGGAGCCAGCAGCAACGAAACGTCTCACCCAGGATTGGGTTATACGGCTTCTTCAGACCCTACAACACACACACACACACGTCAAGCAGCTCCTCAGATATGTAACCCATCACCACAGTGGCACACCCTGTGTAGTGCCAGCAGCCTGACTGGATGAACCAGTCCCACCGGCAGAGCGAGCGTCAGATCCAGGACAGCCCCTTTGTGCTAGCACAGCCCCACACCAACCCCCCAATCAAACCACAGGAGTCACAAAGCATGGCTTCAAATGTGACACCCTTAACACCCAACTACAGAGAACAGCTTCTCAAGTCAAGCAGTAACAGACACAGAAGCGTGGGAGTTAGAGTTGCTAATGTGTTAACTCATTAAGGCAAGTACAGTCATTCAGAAGGCTGTTGCCATCCGGTCGGAACAGTGCTTACCTTGGGCTTCTTATAGAAGCCAGACAGGTACCAGCGTACCACCTGTTTGATCCTGCCGTACGGGCTCTCTTCCAACACAGCCCTGTGACAGAGAGAGAGGAGGGGGAGGGAGAGGGAGAGGACAGAAAAGATGGTTCAGCTTATGAATCTCTACTCTGACACCGGTGGTTAGTTATACATAACTAGGGAGCACTCTACAGCCCCTGTGTCACATGTACTCATCCAGGACCCTGTGGTCCACGTGACAGACTCATCCAGGACCCTGTGGTCCACGTGACAGACTCATCCAGGACCCTGTGGTCCACGTGACAGACTCATCCAGGACCCTGTGGTCCACGTGTCAGACTCATCCAGGACCCTGTGGTCCACGTGACAGACTCATCCAGGACCCTGTGGTCCACGTGACAGACTCATCCAGGACCCTGTGGTCCACGTGACAGACTCATCCAGGACCCTGTGGTCCACGTGACAGACTCATCCAGGACCCTGTGGTCCACGTGACTCACTGTGAGAGCAGGCTGGCGTGGAAGTAGTAGTCTGAGAGCTTGTCGAGGAAGGAGCGGGGCTCCAGGATGAAGGTGGGCAGCACCACCTTGGACAGGTCCATGCCTGGGCGCAGCTGCTTCAGCAGGGTCCAGATCAGACCCTTGTTCTCCTCCGACACCGTCTCCACCTGCGACGCCTCTCCAGCCTGGGCCGGGCACAGCAGGGTCAGCTACGTCTGGGTGCTTTTATTCATTTAGCAGACACTTTTATCCAGAGTGACATCCATACACAAATGCAGTTAGATCAGATAGGGAAGCCAAAGGAATCTAGGTCGGCTAAGAGCCCATTTATCACCTCCGCAGCAGTCAGGAGCAGCAGAGCAGAGGTGCGTGCGAGGGAGAAGGAGGCGGACATTTTGTAAGTCTCACCTCGGCCATCTCCTCCTGGCCCTGCTCCACGTAGGCTGTGGCCTGCAGGCCAGGAGACAGCTCGTCTGATTGGTCCATGTCGCTCTCCTCCGTCAGCCTTCCGTTGTCATTGGCTGCTGTATCCCAGTCCTCGTGAGCTTCACGCTCTGATTTGTCAGAGGAGCAGTCATTCTCCATGTGGTGGTTTCCTAGCAGGGACTCATTAAACCTATCAGAGGAGAGACAAGAGGCCGGGTTAGCACATGCAAACACATGTGCATGACTCATCATTATCACCACACATTCATCCCCTCAGGGGAAGGACAAAGACCAGTGTTAGCTACTGGATTTATTTGAATGACTCGTCAGTATAAATCACCATACAGCCACTCATAATAACCAACTAAGAATTTCAACAATTTCAATGCATTGATCAAATCATTTATGCAAGGTAACTGACATTAGTCAGTCATAAGACATCATTGGTATAGAGATGTTTAAGCATCTCCCAGCAGCAGCCAGGCGGCATCACCGTGACGACACGCCTCTCGGAACATCTCAAAATAGACCTTCGGTGGGACTGAAATCTAGGAGTGTCTAAAAATAGACCAGCCCCCAGTCCAGATGCCCCCCTCCCCCTCACGATAGACCAGACTCCAGTCCAGATGCCCCCCCTCCACCTCCTCCCCACCTCGCTACAGAGGGGCAGAACGCAGCAGGGCGTGGAACCCCGGGGACCGGACAGTGATGTCATCTGTCGTGTCTGGTTGCCGAGGCAACCTCGCCCATTTCTCCTACCTAGGAGGGGTCTGAATGTCACAGTCAGTGATCGCTGAGGAGGAAGAAACACAAAGGACTCCACAAACCCCACAGAGCCAATCAGATATTCAGTGTATGGTGTTTCAGTGGCACAGCTATCACTCAACACAACAACATCCGTAGGAGCGTGAGGGCTGGAGGGAAGAGAGCTTACATAAGAGGTGAAGCAGACAGCTAAAAGCCACAGCTATCAGGACGCTAACAGGAAGCCGTAACACTTGTCCCTCCTGCCTCTCTAGCGGACACACTCCCCCTGTTTACCTCACCTTCCTCTCTCTACGTCTCCCACACCCCCTCATGTCTGCCCAACACAGTTGCAACACAGTCACCAACACAGTCACCAACACAGTCACCTCCTCCAGAGGAAGCAACACCCCACATCTGCCACACAGTCTGCCGTCAGATATCACCAAGTGCCATAAGACATTACTGCAGAAAAGACACACCCTAACCCATGAAGTCTGTCTTACCTCCTATACAAACAGCAACTCTCAGACAGATCCCAGATAGTGGTACAATAACAAGCAGTTTCCACCCTCCTGCCCGGCACAGACTGTCCCCTTCCTCCACTCCTGTCGTCTCTTCTGAATAAAACAGTGTGTGTGTGAAAACCAAGCACTGAGTCATAGCGATATGTCTCCTTGTCTGCTCTGCCGCGCCTGCTTCCTGAAAGTGTGTGAGCGTGTGTGTGTGTGTGTGAGCGTGTGAGCGTGTGTGTGGCTGCTGCACCGCTGATGTCTCTCTCTCTGGGTGGTGTAAGGTTAACCTTCTCTCCAATCCTTACTACTCCTCTGCCTGTCATGTGACCCAGTGGTGCTGTCCTGATTGGCAGGGGAAACAGGAGACTAGATAGAGCTGAGAGGGCCAGAGGAAGAAGGGGGCGGGGCATAGAGCTCAGGGGGCCAGAGGGGGAAGGGGGCGGGGCATAGAGCTCAGGGGGCCAGAGGGGGAAGGGGGCGGGGCATAGAGCTGAGGGCCAGAGGGGGAAGGGGGCGGGGCATAGAGGAAAGAGAGACAACAGATGAAAGTCTGTATATCTCTAAATAGGCAATAAAACGTTAGCATCAAGCCCCAATGCAGAACTAATTGAGTTAAAGCACAGAGGAGGTAGCTTAGAGAAGAGAACAATAGAGTACAGTAGAGTCCTCATTCAATGATGCAATTTTGTTTGTTATTTTTGTTGGGAATGTTTTTTTCAAGCTTTAGTAGAATTTCTTTTTGGAAAATATTTTTTACCCTTTCGAAACATTTTTTCAACCTTTACATTTTTTTGGGGGCAAATACTTTTCAACCTTTGAAACTTTTTGGGGTAAATATTTTTTTCAACCTTTCAAAACGTTTTGGGCCAAATACGTTTTCAACCTTTCAAAACATTATTGGAAAAATATTTTCTCAACCTTTGGGTTGGGGAAAATATTTGTTGTGCACAGTGCATGAACATGTGTTACTCACTGCAGTATCTCTGCATCTGTGAGGGGGGTGGACTGCAGCAGGTGGAGGATGTGGGAGGACTCTGACGAGGTGCTGACATCACAGTCCTTGGCTGTCTTGGCCGTCAGCTTGTACAGGCTGGAGCAGCTGAGGGCCAGCTCGAGAGCATCCATCCAACACCGGCCTGGAGAGGAGATGGAGGGGGACAGGTGGAGGACAGGTGGAGGACTGCTTCAGCAGGGAGGTATTAGACTATTAGTCACACACACTTATTGTCCTATCCTAGTGGTGCCCAACCCTTCAGTTCCATTCAAAATCGTGTTCTAACCCTAACCCCAGCCGTAAACCTGGATTTCATCAGAATTCTAACCAAATTCAAAAGCATTTGAAGTTATGGGGCACAAGGGGAACTTACCATCGGACTCGGAGGCAGCTCTGAAGATAAGGTAGTTACTGGGCAGAGGCTGGGTGATGGAGCCGACATTCTCTCCTCTCGGACCCTGGAGACCAAGTACAGTGTTGACACCTTGATTAAGTCAAGTCAGAATATTAAATGGCAACAGATTTGACCTCTCTGCGAAGTCTTTTTTAATCTAAGTTTACATCGAAAGGACAGCTCGAAGATGCAAATGCATCTTCTAGATTTAGAACAGAAAGTAGTGTTAGAAGCTAGACGATGATTCAATATCTTCTTAAATAGGGGTACGCCGGCTAACCTTGATGGCCCAGATAGACTTGTCCAGAGGGTGGTAGAGTTTGAAGCAGAAGCCGTCCTTCTTGGAAGGCCTCTCGATCAGCTTGCATGCGTTGAGCAGGATGGTGCCCACCCAGTGGTCTGCCTTGGGGGTCTTGTAGATGAGGAGGACCCCGGGTTTCAGAGCACACCATAGCTTGGTCCAGCTCTTCAGGGAGCCACGGATCTGCAGGAAGCATCAGGTACCTTCAGGCTCAAGCACTCGTCTTTACGCTCTCTTCTGTTTTTGAGACGCCTGACATGGGCTGTGTGTCATGTGATGGTAGCATGGTGTGTACTGTCTGTCAGGCCTACCTTTAACCAGTCGGACATGATGACCACGCTGGGGTCCTTCAGAGTGCTGAACAGTTCTTTGGCTGCCCGTTTCTTCTCCTGTCGGTAATTCTTCTTTTGGACCTGCAGCACACACACACACGCAGTGAAATCTCCAAACAGGATCATCATATGTCCACTAGGGGGGAGTAGAGCATCATCACCATGATCTTTGGTTAAATCTGTGACATCTAACATGCATAATTGAAAATAAAATTCTGCAAATGACACTTCTATTCTTTGCTCAACCTGAGAAGAGACAGGTTATATGTAGATAATTATGTACCGAATACCTTTATCGTTATCACACAATGGGATCTATTGAATTTTTTATTTCTCAGCATCCTTCACCCCTGACCCCTTCCTGCAGACACAGGAAGTGATGCGTACCTTGAGGGACTCTTTCCGGGCTAGCTTTTCCGTGGGGGAGGAGCACTCCTTCTCCAGACCATTAAACATCTTGGACTCAGACTGAACCACACAAACCAGAGGGAGGAGAACGCAAGAGGAGGAAAGAATTAAGTACACAAGTTCAAAGCAGAAAGGGAAAGAAAGGAATGAGTGAAATAAACATTATGAAGCACAAACGTGGCCATTGTTTGTGCCCACTCAACCAAAACATCCAGCCCACTCCCAACCCTTCCATTAACAGGACATACCCCATATCCCTGGATACCATAGCATCTCTATAGCCTGTATCTACAGACCCTGGTGGGAAGTACCATGCAGGTTTCCTGGGGCTGTCCGAAACAGGTGGATGATCTCCCCAGGTCCTAGAGGTGTCAGAATCAGACCCCTACACTCAGCATTTTACTAGGGGAACCCATGAGTGCTAAGTGACCTATGAACCACACGATCCAGCCAACAGGACACCATAGATGAGGCAGTTCAGAGGATAATGGCTTCTGTCACTATTCAATAATATGAAGGTTCAGTTCAACCAGGAAGACTTGTACTGGTGAAACTGTGCATAAAGATGAGTCACCTAGGAGATCTTTGTTATCAGTGGCTATAGGCCGGTTCTTCCCTCCTTTTAGGACAAGGTTCTGGTGGTTTTCACTTGTATGTGATTCAGATTTATTGTCCAGGGACATCTGGCCCAGAGACACACACACACACACACACACACACACACACACACACACACACACACACACACACACACACACACACACACACACACACACACACACACACACACACACACACACACACACACACACACACACACACACACACACACACACACACACACACACACACACACACACACACACACACACACACACACACACACACACACACACACACACACACACACACACACACACACACACACACACACACACACAAAAGAATAGTCATAGCCCAGTCCCTTGTGTGGAGGAGTGCCTGTGATGCTGGGCTGTGCCGAGGCTCCTATTGTTCCTAACAGTGAAGAGTCCTCTGGAGCACACCAGCTGCGGCTCAGAAACACTCCACACACAAACACACAATCACACAATCCTGGGATAGGAGGACACGGCACCTCACACAAACACACAAACACACAATCCTGGGATAGGAGGACAGGGCACCTCACACTGCACACACAAACACACAATCACACAATCCTGGGATAGGAGGACAGGGCACCTCACACTGCACACACAATCCTGGGATAGGAGGACAGGGCACCTCACACTGCACACACAAACACACAATCACACAATCCTGGGATAGGAGGACAGGGCACCTCACACGCTGGAAAGGTTTAATGATCTGCTGAGCTGTGAAGCGGCAATACTGTTGAGGCGACAGGGTAGCAGAGCGCAACGTGACAGGATTGAACACAGCACATTAGTGAGTGGTGGGGGAGTCTGGGTAAGTGCTGTGCTGGATGAGGCTGACGTGTAGCTGTCACGGGTGTACGGAAGTGGAACACTGGTACAAGCCACAGATTAAATGCCTGGAGGACATCAAATCAGCCAATGACAGTGAATCTCAGAGCCCAGTGTTTAAATCAGGATTTGCCTTCTTACCTTGCTGCTGGGCGACTGGGCGGGACTAAGTTCATCACTCAGCATTGATAGGCCATTCCTCTCTGACTCACTTCCTGGTGATGTAAAGGAACACATTAACTGTGAGTACATGGGGCAAACTCCAGTAACATAAAACGTACTAAACCTACAAGATATCTTACAGTGCAAGGCAATAAAAAAAACCTGTATAAGTGCAAACGCTAAAAAGACATCTGAAGACATTCAGATGATTTCTATCTAACACAAACATGTATTCTCATCCAGGACAACTAAGTATAGATCTTTCCTTACTTTCATAACTTTTTGATTAAAATGAATCCAGAACATAAAAAACTAAACATAATTATTTGAGTAGACGAAGGGGGTGAGCTTGGCACCGTACCTGGACTCAGAGGGTAAAGGTCACTGTCCCCCCCATAGGACAGGTTCCGGGTCAAGGCGCGGGTGTCTATCTTCGGCGGGGAGGTGGGGGTGGGACACAGGGACAACCTCCGATGGAACAAGTTCTCCTCCTTCATCCTGTCGGCCTTCTTGTCCTCTAGAGAGAGCGAGGGAGGGAGGGAGGAGCAAGAGAGAACACAATCAATCCAAACAGTTACACATTTCAAGTACGATTAGCTAAAGAATGAGTCACCTTGATCCAAAATATGAATAACAATCCTCATGAATGTGGACACCTACACAGTGGTGGTGAACCACTGACAGGTCTCCTCTACGAGTCTCTCTCTCACTGACAGGTCTCCTGTACGAGTCTCTCTCTCACTGACAGGTCTCCTCTATGAGTCTCTCTCTCACTGACAGGTCTCCTCTACGAGTCTCTCTCTCACTGACAGGTCTACGAGCCTCTCTCTCACTGACAGGTCCCCTCTAGGAGTCTCTCTCTCGCTGACAGGTCTCCTCTACGAGTCTCTCTCTCACTGACAGGTCCCCTCTACGAGTCTCTCTCTCACTGACAGGTCCCCTCTACGAGTCTCTCTCTCACTGACAGGTCTCCTCTACGAGTCTCTCTCTCACTGACAGGTCTCCTCTACGAGTCTCTCTCTCGCTGCTCTCGCCTCCTACACTGCCCGACTCGACACCACACAGGAGGAAGCACACACACACGTCACCCGGCCCACACACACACACACACACGTCACCCGGCCCACACCCGGCCCAGTATGTGTCTGTGACGGCCCGTCGTCACGGTACCAGTGGATGTGACAGACACGCAGACCCTCACACTCTGGGCAGCCACACCCCCTCACCCCTGGCCTCCCCTCCCCCACTGGCAGCTTCCATGTCTGGGAGAGCCAGTCAGCCGTGTACCCCCCCGCCCCCCCAGAGAGTGTCTGTCGCTGGCCAGAGGCCTGGAGGCTCACCCTCACACATGGGGCCCATGCCTACTCAGACACAACACTCTCTCTCTTACACCCACACACACACACCCACACACAACTGTTACTCTCTTGTCCCGCTTTGATTAAGCTGAGATATGCGTGAGTCTGCCTCACACAAGAGCAAGCATACATTTGATGAATGAAGGACTATTCAGCATCTTTTTTTTTTTTTACATGGGATGAAAACATGTGGATGACACCTCTTCCAACCACGCATGTTAGGCTGCTGGCTCAGGAAAGCACATCTAGTACCATGAGCTCTTAATCCCTGCATTAGAACTCATACTGTGTGACAGGGTGAGGTCTTAGAAGGCATTACTGGACAGCAGTGTGTGTGTGTGTGTGTGTGGCATTAAAAACAATTGAGGCACCCCGGCATCCCGTCCTGCAAGGGTCATCAGGCTCTGGAATGATGGTGAATGCCTCTGCTCAGTACACGTAGGCGACACACACCCCTTACTTTCTTTGCTAGTGAGAGAGAGCCTTTCCTCACCCTTCTGCTGTGAGTCATGCTGCATCCACTCAAAGACTTCTGTGGCCTCTCTCCCCCTCTCCCCCTCCCTCTCTCCTCCTCTATTCTCCCTCGTCTCTAGTCTCTGACAGAGTGGTCACATGGCTCGCAAAACACCTCATTTGTGATGAGCTGTTTTTTTATTAGAAGCAGATGTGATGGTACGGTGGGGCTGCCTTCAGCACACGTTACACGCTACACGCTACAACTGATAAAAAGGGGAGACGTCCATTAAACGCAGGTGTCTGCAGATACTGTGAGAGTGGAGATTTCTAATAGATTATTCATGAATTTATTACTGAACAAACACAGAGTGAACAGACCCAGAGTGAACAGACCCAGAGTGAACAGACCCTGAGACACGTGAGAGGAAAGGACAGAGAGAGACAGACAGAGACAGACAGAGACAGAGAGAGTCAGAGAGAGACAGACAGAGAGACAGAGACAGAGAGAGACAGACAGAGCGACAAAGAGAGAGACAGACAGAGCAATAAAGAGAGAGACAGACAGAGTCAGAGAGACAGAGCGAGAGAGCGTGAGCAGAGAGCGAGATAAAGTGAGCGAGAAAATATAAACGGTTAAAACCTGATTCCCCCACCCTTCCCTGCTTGGGTGGTCTATAAATAGAATTCAAGTGCTGCAGTGTGTGTGTGTGTGTGTGTGTGTGTGTGGAGTACAGTATGAAGCCCAGGGTGGGGTGCAGATGTAGTCTGTGAGCCTCCAATGTTACACACCAACACACAATGACAGAGTCCAAGTTCGACTTCACACATGAACCTCCTCTTCCAGCCCTGGGGCCTGGCCATGGTGGGAAGACACAATGATTGACAGGTGGGAGACCCAATCGCAGCAGTCTCTCAGTTGCAGGGCAGGATTATTGCTAAGCCGGTGTGTTTGACGCTGCCAGAAACTGTATCTTTCTGCTTTTCTTTGTTTAAGGGGGGGGGGATTACACAGGATCAAGGTGTTTGGGAGGGGGGGGGGGGTGACCAGTCCCTGCTGCGGTGGCACTTGTAGGGTGACCAGTCCCTGCTGCGGTGGCACTTGTAGGGTGACCAGTCCCTGCTGCGGTGGCACTTGTAGGGTGACCAGTCCCTGCTGCGGTGGCACTTGTAGGGTGACCAGTCCCTGCTGCGGTGGCACTTGTAGGGTGACCAGTCCCTGCTGCGGTGGCACTGGTAGGGTGACCAGTCCCTGCTGCGGTGGCACTGGTAGGGTGACCAGTCCCTGCTGCGCCTCAGATACAGCTTGAAGCTAGCGAGGTCAGGGCAGCCGATACACATTCACCATCACAACACGTGCGGCATCATAGTACGACATCACTCTCTCCTCCTCTTCTTTCCCAAAACATCCTGTCTCCCTGTTGGACACGCCCTCACCCACCTGCAGTCGTTACAGGAGCACAGGAAGTGAGTGTCATCACCCACCTGCAGTCGTTACAGGAGCACAGGAAGTGAGTGTCATCACCCACCTGCAGTCGTTACAGGAGCACAGGAAGTGAGTGTCATCACCCACCTGCAGCCGTTACAGGAGCACAGGAAGTGAGTGTCATCACCCACCTGCAGTCGTTACAGGAGCACAGGAAGTGAGTGTCATCACCCACCTGCAGCCGTTACAGGAGCACAGGAAGTGAGTGTTTGGCCAGCCCTGCCAGGTGTAGGGTTACATATAGATATAAAACGGGTAAGATTGTGTGCTTCAGGTAACGTGTGAGATCTTTCTTTCACCGTTGCCAAGCGAACAGTGGATTAAAAAAACTTCACTGCCAGAAATGAGTTGAAATTCCTTTATTTTTCTCCTAAATCTATTCAACGGTGGTTCTTTTGTTTGGTTTTCTTTCAGTTGAAAGTTGTTTGCTTCCTGCAGGGTGCTGCTAGCCCCGCCCCCACCCTCGTATGACACATTACTGAGAGTCTAGCCTAGCCTATCACTGACCTCATTCACTGTGCAGCGCTATGAAATGCTAGGCTAATATTTACACACGGATATGAAGAGCTAAGAGAAGATAACATTGACGTGGAGCAGAACCAGGTCACTCAATGACAAAAACACTCCACAGCAACCCTGACCAGAGCACGCTCGACCTTCAGTAACCTTCGGTTAGCATGTTGGGAAGACAACACTATTATCTGCTCATGGAGGTGTTTTTATTAATCATTAGACCCCGCGGGAGAGAGTGCAGGGGGGGTGGAGTGTTGTTGACACACGTAAACCTGCTCAGGGTCAAGGCTTCTTGGCATCCTGAGCAGTCTCTAGACGCACAAACAACCACAGTGTTCCTGTCACCAGGAGACACTGTTAGCTTAGCATCATCCCTTGGCAGTGAAGGAAAAACCACATCAGCAAATATTAGCAACACTAACTAGACGGAGTGGAAGATTCACCGCCTCAACGGTGTTCTGGAACTTTCCACTGCAGCAGACGGAGAACAGGAAAACAAAAAATACTCAGAAAAGTGTGATGTTGAATACACACACACACACACACACATTAGCATGAGTTGGAATACATAGAAGCATGCATACACACAAACGAAAAAGAAACTCTTAACACTGGTGACAAAATGAGTATGAGTGGAGAACAGCGCTAGTTACAGCCAGCTATGACTCTGTGCTCCCGAAATACATTTTCCATATCAGAAATCCGACTGGCCCATCTCTGGCAACACAGTCTGTGACTGCCTGTCCCTTTCATCACTCCTGTCACGTGATTTCACCCGGTGACAGAGGGGACACATTGTGTGACGGCCTGACAAGCCAAGGATACATCTAAATAGACTTGGTGTGTGTGTGGCCCTAGTGTGTGTGTGTGTACAGGGAGAAAACATAAAATCGAGTGACATGCAAGCTGTCACAACATGTCACAGATAAACCCCTTTATGCTGTCCATCCCTCCTCTGGTCCATCCCTCCTCTGGTCTGTCCATCCCTCCTCTGGTCTGTCCATCCCTCCTCTCCTCATCTTCTCCCTCATCCCCAGACGAGGAGATTAATGGCTGGCCTGATGACCTACATACTGCGTGGGAGGACTGTTGCCCGCCCGCCCCCCCCGTCCCCCCCGTCCCCACACACACACACACACACACACACAACAGTGTGCTACACAGCAACGCTACACAGCATTCACAAAACAACATTCACACAGCCCAAAGACAATATGTGAACCTGTTTACAGCATGCAACAAGCCTCCTCACCGCCTCACGACCACGCCCTCCAGCCCTCCTCCACCTCCCAAGTCCTCCAGTCCTGTCTGTGTCCCTCCCATCTGGCCAACCATGTATGTACCTTAACATGTCAGCTACTGCTCTGATGTTGGGCCAGTCAGGATGGCCTTGGTACAGTGCTCTTAGTCTATGAGCAGGGACATCTATTTCCAGGTCCGGATCAGGGTATATGTAGGCCAGTCTAAGAGTATCCCTGTTCTGTTGGCTGAAGCCTTGGGCTGCAGCTAGGTGGCTAACCAACCCCCCCCCCCCCCCACACACACACAACCTCCGTGCTGAGCCAAATAGAGAAGCAGAGCTGGCACTCGTCAATGCGTTTCAGCCTTGCCAGGGGAACAGAATCACTTTGCAGAAGAGACCAACAACACTACACTTGAGCTTCTACGCTGACCTTCAAAGCGTTGCCGTGCAGGGTGAGCTGAGTAGCCTGTACTTTCCACTCAGTGTGGAAGCAGTTGTGGAGAATTTGTTTTCCCCTCTCCTAACGAAGGAAACCTTGGACACGGGAGACCAACAGACACGGAAATATACGATACGACCACTAGTGAGAGAACCCATGCTGTACATACTCTGAGGCCCAGTAGCACAGGATTATAGGTCCCTCTCTCCCCTCCAAACAACAACTGACAGCCTAGGCCAAGAGGGCCATTTCAAGGCTAGCGTTGGTTGTGTTTCCTGAGAAAAGTGAGTCATTGTATGAGTTGGGGTTAGGTTGTGAGGGAGAAAAGAAAATCCAACCCCAGAGGAGTAGAAACAGCAAAGTTTCGCTCAAGACTGAGGCCCTGGTTGACACACAGAGATGTGATAATAGCCCTTAGCTCTGATTAACGCTGCACTTTAATCGCTCAAAGTAGCCCATCAACCATTTGTGCTCACACAGCTTGAAAAATGAAAACAGCATGGTGCTGTTACATCATGACAAGACACAGAGAACCTCAGGGATGCAAGATGAGTAGTAAGCTGATGGAGGGAGGGAGGTTTGAGAAAACACTCGGCGTAGCTGAGCCTTCACAAACGAGACGTTTTAAAATTACGGTTAATAGTAAAAGTGAATTGCTGCATCCCTACTCCTTACCCTGGTTCTCTCTGTGTCCTGGTTCTT
This sequence comes from Osmerus mordax, assembly GCF_038355195.1. Lineage (NCBI taxonomy): Eukaryota > Metazoa > Chordata > Actinopteri > Osmeriformes > Osmeridae > Osmerus > Osmerus mordax. The sequence continues at coordinate 1,407,054 of NC_090053.1, read as the reverse complement.
CTCTGCTGTGAGTCTGGCCGGTGGATGGGGAGTAGGGTGAGCCAGACCCACAGAAGAGAAGAACCAGGGTAGGGAGAGAACCAGGACACAGAGAGATCCAGGGTAAGGAGTAGGGTGTATGCTGTGCGGTGTATGGGTCAGATGGCTGAGCGGTTAAGGAATCGGGCTAGTAATCAGAAGGTTACCGGTTTGATTCCTGGCCGTGCCAAATGACATTGTGTCCTTGGGCAAGGCACTTCACCCTACTTGCCTCGGGGGAATGTCCCTGTTCTTACTGTAAGTCGCTCTGGATAAGAGTGTCTGCTAATTGACTAAATGTAAATGTATGCACACGACAGCGATACATATTTCCGGGGGAAAATAGGCCAGGGTTAGAACTTCAGGTGAAGTTAGAAACGTGACTTTTAATAACCAGAACAGGTTGTCAACCCTTAACTATTGGTCTCTTAACCCTACACTCGTTTTTTTTTTTTCCATTTGACTTATAAGAGGTCGCTCTTAGGGGGAGATAATTTCTCCCGTTTAGGATTTTTGTTAGAAACTGCGAAATACATTTTACATTATCCATAAGGTACAGACCAATTATTTCAGTTAACATTAACGACTAGCAAGCACGCTGACAATGAGATAATCGAATACGTTATAATGTAGCTAAAAAGTGTTAACTAACTAGCCTAGCTAATATTACTGCTCAAATCCGCTTAACTAGCAGGGTAGTGATAGCAAGCTATTTTTAATGTTTGAGTTTGATAAACCTTACCTTTGTAGTTGTCGATGTAGTACAAAAACGTGCAATTTGAACCCCTTTTTCCTCTTGCTTGAAGGGCGGCAACATAGAATCCTTTATAGATCGTAATTGTCATTTTGGGAAGATTACCGAAACTCCTGAAACGGCTGAACTAACAGCTAGCTACCGGAAGTTGTTCTCCTGTCTTGTGCAGCATGTGGAAGTGATGCATGCACACACACATGTTTTTGTCTCGTGAATTACAACTGAAAATGCCTATATCTTCAGGAGCACTATTTGTGTGTCCTTATAAAGCAGAAGAGTGCCGGGAAATACTCTGTGCGTTCTCAGGATTGCGTCATGCTATCTGTACCTTAAGCCCGTACGGAAATTGGAAAGAGGGCTTTTCTGTACTCCGCACCCTCGGCATGGAATATGTTGCAAAATGTCTTGAAACTAAAGGAATTAATCTCGCTTAATGCTTTTAAATTGTCAAAATGAAAGAGCTAGAGACAGATTCCTTAAAATTTTAATGTTTTTGACTGTACCTGGCTACGACACTAACTCCTATATTTTGTCTCCTTTTGTATTTTTGTAACTACGTTTGTATGTATGCTGCTGCCTGTCTTGGCCAGGTCTCCCTTGAAAAAGAGATTCTTAATCTTAATGGGTTTTTTCTCCTGGTTAAATAAAGGTTATAATAAAAGCATTCTCTTGTTCGGGTGGTTGTTTGTTTTGACCTGGATCAAGACAAATATGTTCTGTTTAGGCGCTCACAATACTTTTTCTCTTTTCAGTTGACGATCGAGATTAAAAAAATATATATTGGAAAAAAAATGTTATTTTAATAAACCAGCAGGCTAAATATAAGGACAAAATGAGTGCAGGGCTCAAAGGACAGACTGAACGGTGCCAGTCCATGTGTGTCCTTCAGACAGCCAGCAAACCAGATAAACAGCGACAGCAACACAATACCCAGTCATGAATGTTTAAACCAGTAGTCTAACCACACACGTCAGATCACTACAACTAGACGCGAGAGTGCAAGTTCAGCCTGATGTTTAGCTTGCTTAATCAATGACTCTCCATGTAATGGGTCTTGCCAAGCCGTTTATCCAACTGCACGCATGCCTGCTCCAGGTAACAGTGGGCTGTCTCGAGTCTCGACTGGTGTCAGATTAGTTCTCGCTTCTACAGCTGTTGCTCTTATTAATACGCGACACAAGATACACTTATCTGAGACTGCTGATTGACCGCTACCCCGTCTAAAAACACCCAGCAAGATCTTCAACTGTCTTTTGTCTTCAATGGCTGCTATTTTAGTCAGTGGTGGTGATAAGTGTTTGACATGGAAATCCAGTTGATGGTTCTGATTGGTTTTGTCGCGCCACTTCTAGAAAGATGCTTCACATCAAACACAGCACATGACCCCCACTCTGAAACTGAACACAATGAATAAAAACATGAAGGTCTCTCTCACTCTCTCTCTCTTTTCCTGTCTCTAAATATTCAGCTCATTAAAGAAGGCTGTGGTTCTCAGATCAAAAGAAGAGCTTCCCTATCCTGGGGCCAGTTATTACGGCTCAGCAGCATGCTCAGGGCAATGTAACATCAAGAGGAACCCTTGCCTGGACCATTTGTAAACTTGGGCTACATTTGCTCCAACGTAGCTTTCTGAAAGCTAATCCACAGAGCTGGTAGTAGACGTCCAATATCCCAGCTCACTTTATCCTATATCGCAAGAACGATTTGGATTATTTCAATCTATAAATCCATCACTGGCTCACTGGTCAATTGTATGACATTTGAAAGGGCTTCTTAAAGATTACAACATAAGGTACACACTGGTGGTGGACTGGACTACACTGTGTCATCCCCATCCATCCATGCATCCATCCATGCATCCATCCATGCATCCATCCATCCATCCATGCATCCATCCATCCATCCATCCATGCATCCATCCATGCATCCATCCATGCATCCATCCATCCATGCATCCATCCATGCATCCATCCATGCATCTGTTCCCATCCCTCCCTCTGAGGAGAGGTCAGGTGAAGTGTTAATACAAAGCTCCCTCAGAAACAGAGGAGGCCCATCCATCCGTAAAGATACATCCATCTCAAAACCAGACAGGGGTGTTTCCAAAGACGGAAATGGAGCCTTGAAGGATTTAGACCAGAGATCACAAAGCCCTGCGTGTGTGTGTGTGTGTGTGTGTTTGAGATCACTCCAGACAAGAGACATCACAAAGCCCAAAATCAGCGTACACAACACTAAAGCTCCAATGGTAAAGAGAAGCAAGGCAACAATAGCACTAAAAAGCTATGGAGCGTCACAGTAAATCCCATGCAAATAACTATAAACCTTATCTGAACTGTCCATAAAGGGCACTTAACTCCAGTGTGTCAGAGAGTAATGTGTGTGAGAGAGAGAGAGAGGAGCTAGGAGAGGGGACTGGGTGTGCAAGGTTAGTTAATGTGTGTGTGAGAGAGACAGAGAGAGACAGAGAGAGAGAGAGAGAGAGAGAGAGAGAGAGAGAGAGAGAGAGAGGGCATGAGAGGGGACTGGGTGTGCAAGGTTAGTTAATGTGTAATTAACCGTTAAATCCCGTAACTCTGACTGGAGCTCCACAAGCCAAGACAAACATGGGAGCGGCTGAGTGGAAACGTTTCCTGATGCGAGTGATATGACCACAACACCAGCCTTCTAAGCCCCACGCTGTGTGTGTGAGTGTTCTGAGACCTTCAACTTCAAACACAGAAGTGTTGTAGTGAGGACATTTTGTCAACCCTGACACATTCCAGCAGGAGAGACAGTGTGTGGTGGTCTCATCTCCTCACAGTACCAGAGCACACAACAGTAGAACTAGTGTCTGGGGCTGTTTATCCAGCCTCATCTACACCCATGTACCACACACCCATGTACCACACACACACACACAATCCAGCCTTCAGTATATCTTTAAGAATTATCCCGGAAAACTGCACAGGGCAGCTATTCATAGTACTTTTCTATGTATGAAAATAAAAGCTGTCCTCCAAGCAAACGTTGTGTTTTCCATGGCTTCCCGAGGTATCACTACCCCCCCAACCCAGGGGCAACACCTGCTGCCTTCTCCTGCACGGCAACCCCCGACACCTCGGACACAACCAGCTACTGTTGCTGCCACCTGAGATACAGCCGTGCTGTAGAGATAACACAGTTCCTGTTCTGTCCCTGCAAGGTCCTCGCTAGGCAGCGTGGCCGACCACACAGCCAGACTGTTCTGTCCCTGCAAGGTCCTCGCTAGGCAGCGTGGCCGACCACACAGCCAGACTGTTCTGTCCCTGCAAGGTCCTCGCTAGGCAGCGTGGCCGACCACACAGCTAGACTGTTCTGTCCCTGCAAGGTCCTCGCTAGGCAGCGTGGCCGACCACACAGCCAGACTGTTCTGTCCCTGCAAGGTCCTCGCTAGGCAGCGTGGCCGACCACACAGCCAGGGCTCGCGTCCTCCTGCCACCACTTCAGGGATTAGAAATGGAAGAATCTGGAGGTTATTTTAAGAGGCACTGCCACTTAGAGCCATCTAAAAGAAAATAGAAAAAGAGGAAAGTTGAGTAGAAGAGATCTGAACTGCACTCTGAACGTTGGGGGACGTGACCCTGTTTCCTCGCCACGCTGCGAGCGGGGGGGGGGGGGGGGGTCAGCCCTCACAGGAGGGCGGTGGGAGGCTGTGCAGGCTCTCTGCATGCCCGCCAGACTAAATGCGGATTCGGCCTGGCACAGAAGATGTTCCCGTTAAGAAGTACAAGAAAAAAAATACAGCACACAGAGCAGCACAGACACACTCACATTAGACTCAAGGCGCACAGCAGCCCACACACACTTCTAACACACAGACTATTAAACACACATCAAACGCACACCTGCAGCTTGCAGGTGAGCCTGGGGCGTGAGGGGCCGTGGGTGGGCACAGACTGCCTTCTGAACTACAGCTAATGCTCCTCTAGCTAGCAGTGGGTAAGGCCAGGGAGAGACCTACCAAGGAGAGACCTACCTTTCACCTGGGCAGCAGAGGACTCCACATTCAGAAGCTAACGTCGGCGCCTCACCTGGAGAGAGAGAGAGAGTGAGAGAGAGCGTATGAGAGAAAGGTTCCTCCTACTTGTGCGCACGTTAAAAACGCAATGCTTCCCCTCCCTCCCTCTCCTCTTCACACCAGCCGAGCCCCACCCTGCTCTCCCACCCTGCTCCCCCTCCCCCACCCTGCTCTCCCACCCTGCTCCCCCACCCTGCTCTCCCACCCTGCTCCCCCTCTCCCACCCTGCTCTCCCACCCTGCTCCCCCACCCTGCTCTCCCACCCCCTCCCCGCTCTCCCGAGGGAGCGACGCTGTCTCCCTGGGCTCAGTTTTAGCAGGAAGCTAATCCTCACTGCAGCACGGCTTAGCCACCGACACAGCACAAAACCACCCAGTCTCAGTCTGCCTTTTAAAGCGCTCAGTGAGGCTCTACATGAACAGTGAATATGACCCAGGGAGCTGGGCTCTGGCTGGTCTGCAGTGAATATGACCCAGGGAGCTGGGCTCTGGCTGGTCTGCAGTGAATATGACCCAGGGAGCTGGGCTCTGGCTGGTCTGCAGTGAATATGACCCAGGGAGCTGGGCTCTGGCTGGTCTGCAGTGAATATGACCCAGGGAGCTGGGCTCTGGCTGGTCTGCAGTGAATATGACCCAGGGAGCTGGGCTCTGGCTGGTCTGCAGTGAATATGACCCAGGGAGCTGGGCTCTGGCTGGTCTGCAGTGAATATGACCCAGGGAGCTGGGCTCTGGCTGGTCTGCAGTGAATATGACCCAGGGAGCTGGGCTCTGGCTGGTCTGCAGCCTCCTCCTGCATGTGTACAGCAGCATGCACAATCACTCACACACACACACATACCTCCTAAAGCCCTTCTAAACTCTAAACTTCCTCGTGCTAAAACACACATAAACAAGCCCTGGCTGGAGGGAAAGTTAGGAGAGGTGGGGTGTGAGGGAGGGGCGTAGCCTGACAGACAGCGCAGAACTTGTTTGTGTCAAGGTCATATTGTTCATTTACAAACCCAACCAGCTTGATGGCTGGAGGGGTGAGGGGAGGGTGTGGTCACCAGATCCTCCTGAAGGAGTTGTGAGGGGAGGGTGTGGTCACCAGATCCTCCTGAAGGAGGGGTGAGGGGAGGGTGTGGTCACCAGATCCTCCTGAAGGAGGGGTGAGAGGAGGGTGTGGTCACCAGATCCTCACAACAACTAGGAATCAGGAAACCTCTGCTCATATCCAGTTTTCTTCTCTGGTAGCTAACGACTGATTCAATGACTCCTGACCAGTGTATTGTGGGAGTGGGGGCTGGGTTGTGTGTGTGTGTGTGTGTGTGTGCGTGTGAAAAGCAATAACAAAAAGTACACACAGGATTTACAAGCCCTACCTAGGAAGGGCACACACACACCCTATTCAAACTATTATTTGTGTACACACCTGACATCAGTGTGTTTTATATTGAATAACAGTGCTGTTAGACCTAGGTGATGGGTCTAAAATGACCCCCCCCCCCATGTATTAGACATGGACTGAGCAGACCTGTGCCTTTAAATCTCATCACAGTACTGGAGGAGGAGCAGGAGGAGCTGGAGGTGGGGGGGCATAACACCAGTACGTCTAACCTAAATAAGAAGTCAACTGAAAGAGAATCCCTGAGCTGACATAGCTGGAGGGAGAGAGAGGATGAGGTGAGGGAAGGAGGGGGAGAGAGGATGAGGTGAGGGAAGGAGGGGGAGAGAGGATGAGGTGAGGGAAGGAGGGGGAGAGAGGATGAGGTGAGGGAAGGAGGGGGAGAGAGGATGAGGTGAGGGAAGGAGGGGGAGAGAGGATGAGGTGAGGGAAGGAAGGGGAGAGAGGATGAGGTGAGGGAAGGAGGGGGAGAGAGGATGAGGTGAGGGAAGGAGGGGGCATCAAGACAGAGAGATGGCTCAGAAAAAGGTGGATGTAAAGACACACCTGATTCAAATAAATGAGTTGTTATCAAGCTCTGTGGAAGCCAGGTAACGAGCACTCATTGGAGTCAGGTGTGCTGGAGCACCCCTGCACCAGACTAAGCCGTTCTTGAGCAGACCAACGTCTTGTCTGGGGAGTGAAATGTTGGTGGTGAGCTTATAAGAAGGGTTTCTACACCCTGAAACATCTGGAGTGGTGACCTCCAAGCCGTTAAACAGGGCCTGGCTGAACCAGATACAAGGACACACAACCCTGGGGGCAGAGCAGGTATTTGTTGACACTACTAGAACCAGTTTCCAGGGTAAACATGGCAACAGGAGGATGGCTCAGAGATCACGGACCTCCTGACTGTGTGTCTGTGACAGTGTCTGTCCGACTGTTGACGAACTTCTTGTTATATTAAGAGGATAATCAGCACCCTTCCCTCGCCCCTGGTGATCCCCACCCCACCCCCACCCCACCCCCCTGATGTGGATTAATGAGGCCCCAGGGTTGGGCTGTGTAATGAGAGGGGGACTACTCTATTTGAGGGAAGACAGATCTGATTATAGACCTCCTTTAGCCTGGAAATCGTTTTTTTGTGTTTTTTTTATTTTATTAGTCAAGCATCTCATCAGTCCATCCCCTCCAATCAGACAGATGATTGAGTTATTTCTACAGCTCGGTCAAATCAGGTAATAGCAGTCCAATTTATTTGAGAGGGGGGAGAGGTATGAAGAGGGAGGGGGGTTGAGGGCAGTCACTAAGTGCACTCCAATACCTGGAGGACTAATTATTCCTCCTCACAACAGGCTTTTCTCTAAGGGGCAACTGGGGCTGTGTTTTCCACTGAGGTCACAGCCTTGTGCTTTATTCTGGGATGAAGCAAGGCAACAGCTGCACCGTACACTGGCCCAGGAGACCTTAGGGGGCAACTCAATGCTCGCAGTCACACACACACACACACACACACACACACACACACACAGGGCAGAGGAATCTTGCACATGGGACTTCACGCCCGTGGTTTCAATCTAGAAAGGTGGTTTTGAGCAACGTTGTAGTCCCAAACCACAGCACAGCACGTAGGTGTGACAGAGCACACATACTAAATACACTAGGACTGCAGGAGGGCTGGGTCCTGAGGCGCTAGCCAAAACCTAACTCTCTAGGTTTTGTACTGCTCTCTTAATGGACCTGGGTTCTCTTCCCTTAATTAGGTTACAAATCACAAATCACGACCCGACCTCACATTCAGCTGCTGCCTGTGCTCCCTGGCTCCCTTTATTTCCCTTGTTTTGTCATGTAAAAAGACAGACCATTTATTAACACTAAACACTGAAATACTGTTAGAACAGTGCACTTCTGATCCATGATTATCTGCTGCACACAAATGCACTATTTGTAAGTTTGGATAAAAGCATCTGTTCAATCAATAAAATGTCAAATCTCACCTGCTACTATCTCACTCTCTTAAATCTTGTGGCTTTAGGCTAAACCCCCTCTCTCTCCCTCCTGGGTTCTGAAGTCGGCAGGACGTTCCTTTGTCTTCTCCCTCTTTCTCTCCCCCCATCTTTCTCCCCCTCTCTCTCCCTAGCTCTCTCTATCTGTCCTGTTGTGCTATGGCCCTCCTCTCTCTCCCTGATCTGAAGCTGTTCCACTCAGAGCCCAAGCACAGTGACAGCCACAGTCTGTTGAAGTTGCACCAAAGTGCTCCATTACAGGGGCCTATACTTAGCCAAGTGTATGTCTTATTTATCTGATGAATGCCCTGGTTTCAGAACTTTCACAGCTGAAGAAGGCATCCTCTTCCCCAAAACATTGGAGACTGGCTGAGAATGGATACTGGGCTGTCCCCAGACACACCCCCAGAGAACGTCGATGACATCATGCTTTAGAGAACAGCGAGATCACAGAGCACTGTGGTGAGACTCACTTCTTCTGAAGTTTAACCACAGAAAAATCAAACAGCTAACATGGCTCCAGCACTAATGTGCAGCTATAGCAACTCTGTCACAGAGTGATGAGTGTCTATATGTAGATGTCGAGGTAATGATTGGAAACCATCAGGTGACCAGGTTGAGGTGAGGTTGTGTGTGTGCCTGCAGTGGCTCAGGTGACAAGCCTGGGCTGTGGAAACAAGCGGTGGGCAGAAACCTGAGGAGGTGGGCAACGTACAGACAGCTCGCTCAGGTGTCACAAGTTCCCCTCTTAGTAACCTGACACACTGGCAGAGAGACTTCTGATCGTTAGTGTCCTTTCCTCAGCCCCTCCCTCCCTGTATAGACTCTGGTGGCCCAAACTCTCATTCAGCCCTTCCCTCCCTGTATAGACTCTGGTGGCCCAAACTCTCATTCAGCCCCTCGCTCGCTCTGGCTACAATCAGAGGAAGGACACCTCGTGCCAGAGAGGACGGGTCCAGGATGGCATCAATTTGAGCCAAGTGAAACGAAAACCTTTTACGACAGACTTCAAGGACAGTGGACTTTCCTTCCATAGCAATAGGAAACGCCCTTTGGATCCATAAATGTGACGCTCTGGACGGGGGGGGGGTGACTCTGCAGGGCCGAAGTTCAACGAAGCTCAAAAGCTTCCTGACTCGTCACTGTATCGGCTGCTCTCCAACGAGCTTGTTTCCACCTTGTGTCTCGTCTGTCCTCTCCACAGGGAGGTCCATCTTAAACGACTGTGGAAACACACAGGCCACAGCTGCAGCCCACCCAATCCAGAAAAAGCACAGGGTTCAAGGGTCATTCCAACACAGTGGTGTGTATGCGTGAGAGAGTGGGCGGACTCTTCATTGAACAAACAGAAATAGAACGGGAACCACCAGAGCAGAAGCGGAGCAAGGTATCCCTGTGCAAGAAAACCTCTAAGATGCAATAGGCTGATACAAGATTTCCAGGGCCATGGGTTAAGCTTCAATGGGTTTGCCTATATACCAACCAACCAACCAACAGGTGCAACTAAATCCTCACTAGCACACAGTGGGATGATTGTAGTCCATTTCGAATAAGCTGTGATTTCAGGTCTGATACCATTAAGATTGCTTTGACTGCTACAGATCACACAGCCCATTTAAAGGTTCCACCTTGACAGGTCAGAACGCGGGAGGGTCGTCTTGCTTCTCCATCACACCCAGGGGGAACTGCTGGGAGGAGGAGGAACTGACAAACCGATACTGACATTTCAGAGAGAGGAACCTGGTACTACTGACCTCAGACTTCAAAAGGACCAGAACAGAACGTCCTTAGCCTGCCGTAGCCCAGCACAATACCTGATACTGACAATGTCAGTAACATTTCAGAAGCCGAATATCGGTACATCTTGGCTTCTTTAGCCAAGTTTAGCTTAGCATAAAACACTAGGCCTATCTGCTATTGACATTTCATACACAGGCACCTAGTACTAACCTCAGTATTCAAGGGACCAGCACTGCACATCTTAGCTTCCTTAGCCTAGCTTATCTAAGCACGCTACCTGCTACTGACCTTACAGAGAGGGGAACTTGGTAATGACCTCAGGTAAGGAATTTCAATGTTAGCTTCCTTAGCTTAGCACATTCTCTGCAAGAGGTTGACAAAAGAAAATCTAGAACAGAGAACTTCTTGTCTCCAAGGAAGAGGAGGGCCCGATTGAAAGAAAGGCAGCGTTAGCCTAGATTTCCCTATTAGAGGAGGGGGATGTGTGGCTCCCAGGAGAGCTGGAACAGCCCTGGACCCCTCTATCAAATCCACTACATGGACACTCCCATAGTAAGCAGTTGTTAGATATAACAAGCAGTTTACGGCACTCCCTTCCTGCTACACCCACTGTGGTCAGACTGAAGCTAGCGTGAGTCTCAATTCAACAGTTGCCAACCACGTATGACCTCATGGAGACAGATGTCAAATCCTTTCAAAACTGTTCTAGGAAACAGTTTTCATCTCTACTCGTATGTGTGTGTTACTCCCAAGTCCCAGCCTGGGAATTGGCAAAGCTATCACTGAGGAAGTCTCTCACTAGGAGTCTACGTGAAGGTCTCACACTTCACCGTCTTTGCAAAGTGAATCAGACAGTCAGGATCACCCAGCTCTCCATCTCTCTCCCATCTCCATCCTCATCCCTCTCTCTCTCTCTCCTCATCCCATTCTCCTCCCCACTCTCTCTATCCCTCTTTGCAGCAGCTCCTGGCAGGGCAAAGCCACAGCTCAAGATGATAGGCTTAGGGTTCAACACCATTACATTTCTCCCTCCTGATTAGTGCAGAGCCGGTGGCTTCGGGTGAGTGTGAAAGTGAAGAGCAGAGCGGGGCTTCAATCAATAGCCCATGTCCCTCTACACAAAACACTAGCAGAGGATAGAGGTCAACATTACAATAATTTTTTGTTCACCACAAACCACCACAACAAGCCCGTTGAAACAGCAGAAACCAGGCTAGGGAGACACACAGTTTTAATCTGTGGATAGTTCTTTGTCTAGTGAGCCCTCAGGTTAGCAACAGGGATCTATTAGCCTATTTCCAGCCCCAGTATCGCTCCTGTTATTGACTCAGCACTGGGGATGTCTGTTCACATATTCTCCACTCAAAGGCCGGCTAAGCCTGGAAGGCAGACTGACATTTTGCAGGCATTCGATATCAGAGCGATATTTCAAAAGCATATGGGTAGAATGAATGATGAAAGAGACTGGAGAGCTCTGTGATAAGGACAGGAAGGGGCAGGCCTACCAAGTCCATCTATGAAACACAATGTTAGTCAGACAACGTAGCTGTCCGCAGCCCAAGGCTGGTCTAAACTGAAACAGACATTTCTTTCATTGAACAACCTAACCCGGCAGAGATTTAGTGATTAGGCCTAATCCTCAATCTGAACAAAGTGTTACATTGTTACACTGTCCAATACAGAAGCAAGCTTGTGCTTATGAAGGAATGAACAAATTAATAATTGAATTAATAAATGTACATGTATTAGTTTTAGAGACAGTTTTATCCAACGCAGGGTGGTCGGGTTGAGACCACAAGGTGATTTACGCAGTTATGCAGAAGTGGATCCTGCAGGGCCGGGGGGGGGGGGGGGGGGACTCAAACCCACCATACAATATGTACACACCACACAGCACGACATGATAACCTCCTTAGGCTGAGTGGGATTAGAACCCAGGATATAGAGCGTGCAGGGCACACCACTGGAATAACACCTTCTCATTGTGGGCTACCCAGTATACACTTGTCAGGACGTAGTAATGTGCCTGTAACCAATAGGCCTAACCTCATTTTTGGCACACAAAAAATGAACTGTAGACCACTAACAGACATTGCCAAAAAACACAAGCAGCGCCAAAATATACACCTAACTTAAGTGTTGTGACATACATCAAGACTTCAGAAAATCCTCCCCATAGATATTTTCTACTATTCAAGAAGATGCAAATGACTGTGACCTAGACAATCTTACTATCTAGTCAAGACAGCAACACCACCAGTCCAGGTCAAAGCTGAAGCAGTCGAGCCCAACCTAATATGACCACGATTGGAATGTGCAATATTACATAGTCATAAACAAATAATAATAATTTGTCTCTAATTTAAACTAGCCACCTGTAAAATAGGAGCTGATGCTGCACCTGTAGCACTAGGTTGTTTATATTGTGTGTGTCGACCCTGGACACCTCAGACAAGTTACACTAGTATGGCTACACAAACACAAATCTAGTTTCTAGCTTTACAACTGCCTTCAGTCTTGTGCATTGCCTGTAAGGTTCTAATTAAAAGGTTAGTCTGTTGCATCCTCGCACGTAGCCGAATAATTCAAGTTCCCACATTTGATACTGAGCTGCAGCCGATTACAAAATAGCTTGTCTGGCGAGCCATCATGCTACAATTAATTGCGATAACAGTGTATATCTTTATCGCAGCTCGTAAAATGGTATAGCAGAAACGAAAGAAACCCATACTACAAAAGCATAGGGTCAACAAAAGCATCCTATTTTGCAGCGGTCACACGTCGTTTGTTCGGCTGTGTTTGAGACAGGAATGGTTGCCATGCAAACAAGTGGCAGCCTGGCAGGTCGCACCGCGTGGGGCATCATGAACCGTTAGATTGCTATGGTTTGGTTTGCTCTGGATTTTCAATAAATGTTGACTAAATACATAGCTGAATAAATAAATGCATCCATATCATTAGCCTTATATTTCCATACTACCTTAATAGACAATGGTATCATGTTAGCGTAGCTTAGCATACGGTTAGTGCTAGCTAGCTAGCAATCCTACAATGGCTTTTGAAAGCAAATGTAGAAAAGCTAGGGCTACTAGCCTGTTTGTTAATGCTTCCTTAAATATTATCCTTGGTAAACTTAAGCATTGTACTCACTCTGTAAAGCTACCAATCGTGGACTTCCTTTCACAGTCCGTTAACGGTGAGTCCTGTACTGCTTCATCGCCTTCTCGGTTGTTGACGAATAAGAATATGACGGGTGGGCGGCGGAGCCCAGACTGGTCTACTTGGAGCTGGAAGTTCTGTCGGTTGGAATGTAGTTGGAGACTGTTGTGTACTATGGGACTTTGACGCCTCTAGTGGTAGCATGTTCCCACTGTCTGGAGGGACTTGTCACAAGTACATGGTGTACGGGTCCGATTGTATAAACTACATTTTAAATACAGAGATGGGGAAGTAACTGTACTTAAGTAGATTTTTGTTGACAATCTCTGTCGTCAGTTTATTTTAACGTTACTCACTCAACAGTGGTTCATCAATAAGGACAGTTGGAATTTAGATTACCGTAGCAACAAGTAAGATTGAATGTATTGAATTGAATAAAATATGTTTACTAACTGTTATTTTCCTGCACTCACAAAGTTATATATATATATGTAGATATAATTAACGTTAAATGCCTACTGTACTATTAAGTGTAAACTTAGCTGGTGCTTTAATCAGAGCTAGTTTACCTTTGCAAAGGTGGCTAGGTTTGAGCAGAGCCATTTTCTTTGGCTCTGGGTTTGAGCCATGATGAGGCTCACTCCTAGCCTGTCTCTGCCCTCCTACGTACTTCCGCTCAATTTGCATTTTGCTTCTGTACTAGGTCTGGGATTTCAGTGCATCTGTCGGATTTCAGAAACAATTTTGTTGTAGGTCCAATCAGCGAACAGAGGGAGTGGTTGAGAACGATGACGTTGGTGTCGTGCACTAGTTTGAGTTGTAGTTCAGTAATGGCGGCGGAGAAAGATGCGAGCGAAGCTATTCTGCGGGGTCTTGTTAGGACCAGGCTGGCTCAATCCCCCCCTGAATTCACTTTATGCACGCATCACTTCCGCATATTTCACAAAGCCAGGACAACAACTTCCGGTAGTTAGCAGTTACGTTAGTTCTCTCACACAGAATGTAGTTTTTTACAGGAGTTTCGGTGATCTTCCCAAAATGATAATTAACATGTACAAAGGATTCTATGTTGCTGCCCTTCAAGCAAGAGGGAAAGGGGGTTCAAATTGGTTTATCAAACTCAAATAGTAAAAGTAGCTTGCTATCGCTAGCTAGCTGTATAGCTAACGCGGATTTGAGCAGTAACATTAGCTAGGCTAGCTAGAACACATTTTCGAAAAAAATAAAAAGGTTGAAAAAAAAGAACTTTTAGAAAGAAAAGTTTAGAAAGGTAAAAAAACAAAAAACTGTTTTCAACAAAAGTTTTGGAAGGTTGGGAAAAACTTTTTTCGAAAAAGTTTCAGAAGGTAAAAAAAAAACAGGTTGAAAAAATATTTTCTACAGTTTTGAAAAAAGGTTTGCATCATTAATGAGTGCTCGATGAGGACTCTACTATACTCCACTGTACTTTATTGTGCTCTGCTTTAATCTACTAAGTAAAAATGTCAATATGACAATACTGTACATGAAGGATAATCAACAAATTAACTGGTTCAATTAATTTAGTACATTGCAAATTCACTGTATAGGGAGTCGACTTGCTCTCATTCTTTGATTTGGAGCACCCGGTTAGTTTCTCTAGTGTCCCCCATTTTGTCAAAGCCCAAGGCTCATAGCACAGGCCTCTTCAAGGTGACAGTTCCATCGGTCAGTGATCCTGTTTTTGGATTCTTGACCTCGGCTACTATAAGAATTTACTGAAAGATTAGGAACATAACATGGATATCTGTTAAATACGATGTAACTGTGTCATATAGCCTAAACTATGGATGAACAATGGTCTATAACAGACCTACAGTACCCAACCTCTCCAATAAGGACCTAGGCTTGGCAGACGTCAGCTGAAAATAAATGGATGTTTTCCTCTGACACAAAAACTGGGTCTATTACTTATTTATCCACTAAGGGTACACTTAGCTGTCCGTAACAGTGAAAGTATTTCTGAATAATGCAGAGATACCAGCTCCCGCATTGAAATGTAAAGCTATTTTAGTCATCATTTCTTGTCTTGGCTTACATTTCACTGGTAGGAAAATGTTATGAAATATAATAATTGCATGAGCTGTAGATGTGCAGTAGCCATAGTTTATCCTGATAAATGTCCCATTGTCAGGACTAAGGGAAAGGCAAAACAGGTAAAAGAACAATTGCTTTAAAAGCCCAGGGAGTGTGTGGCGTTAAGACAGAGCAGTAGTCAAACTTTCACATGCTCCCGCACAGAAGCCCACAGACACATCTGGAAAGAAAAAAGTGCAACATCTTTATTTCAATTTTGGTGACAGATGGATAAGCAGGCAGTAAGTCATCCCCTTGTTCATCTTCTGGCTTGGACCAGCGAGCGTCTCACACACAGCATTTAAACATCTTTAAACACGTAATAACCTAACAACATCAAACTTTTGAGTTCCCTTACGGAATTTGCCATTTTGTTTACTTATACCATACAAGTGCTCTTAATTATACCTAAAATTTTTATAACAAGGCTGTACACCATACATAGACAAGTAAAACAGTAAGCAGTGTAGTGGCTTAGTGGCTTTAAGAGGTAAGAATACAGTAGAATCACAGTTCTAAAACAAGAAGGTAGCCCTCATGGAAAGTTCTGCCCTTTAGGAACTGAAAATAAAGCATTTCCTCCTGCCATGATCGCAGGAATGTCTAAAGATAGATGAGATGCACAGCAGGGAGAGAGAAGACATTTCCTTTTCAGAATAAACACATCAGAATGTGTTTAACCTGTGGCCTCTCAGTGACAATGTTAAGAAGGGCAACCAGACTGTCATACCCTACACTCCCTGGAGAAGTCTCACAACCAGACTGGCATACCCTACACTCCCTGGAGAAGTCTCACAACCAGACTGGCATACCCTACACTCCCTGGAGAAGTCTCACAACCAGACTGGCATACCCTACACTCCCTGGAGAAGTCTCACAACCAGACTGGCATACCCTACACTCCCTGGAGAAGTCTCACAACCAGACTGGCATACCCTACATTCCCTGGAGAAGTCTCACAACCAGACTGGCATACCCTACACTCCCTGGAGAAGTCTCTCTGCAGCTCACATTTACAGCAACAAGAACACACGTCTTACAGACTTTCCATGTAAAAACTACAGAGTTGTTTTTATTGCAGATGCATCCAGTGCATGAGCAGAGCATTGCATAAATACACAATACGAAAATATTCCCTTACAGACTTCTCTTTCGTTCATCAAAACTGAAACTCCTATGCAATGGCCTCATATCATGTTCAAGATAATGTAATTGCACCATCTAGAGGCCTTAAAGAGTCCAAACCTCGCAGCATAGTTGGTGGCGAGGTCCAATACCAGGTTGTAAAGAGATATTCAGTCAACCCACCAACATACGATCCCTTAACTTCCTGTAACTATACAGCATTCACATATCTCACATCATTACCTGAGCAAATCTTTTTTTAAATAAATTGATGAATGAAATAACCGTACTAGCAAGCAAGAAAATATAAAAAATCTTGGACATATCAAAAATGTGCAGATATAAGAAAACATGAACATAATTATAAGATAACATTTTATATACATACTTTTTTGGGTCATAAAATATAATTTTGTGTTGTCTGCATGTTATCTGCATAGATTATCCTACATCATACATTTAATAAATTAGAAAATACAGAATATAAATCAAAGAATGGACTCGAGTGTATAGGATGGCATAGAAAAATAAACACACTTTTTTTGTTAAAACATTCTCTTTTCTAACTCCTATTGGTTTCTGAAACTAGAGTATTTGAGAGCTACGGAGAGTTGGATGAAGAGAGGAACTGAACAGAGGGCGGCTGCCACTGCTTAGGCGTTGTGGTAGCCATTTTTATCAGGATTTTTCTTGGGTTCAACGTTTTCGTAGATGGTGAGGGCAGCAGTGTTCTGGTAGATTAAGTCCACATTTGTTCCAGTTCTGGATCGGATGATGTCCACAGCACACTGGTTTAGGAACACATACTGGTCCTGTAAAGACACAACACTTTATTCAGCTTTCCCAAACAAGCATCATACTGTAGCAAAATCTGAAATGTGCACCTTCGAAATGCTGTTAGATCAACACAGTGTGTGCATGCGTCTGTGTGTTTGTGTGTCTCACCTCTGTCTGCACCATTAGGGGTCGGTGCATGCGTAGGTCATGGATGGTTCCGTACACGTCAACCATGCTGTCCCTCTCAATCTGGAAGAGGAGACGGTCTATGGCTATAAAGGTGCCTGTACGGCCCACACCAGCACTGTGGAGGGAAGGAGAAGGAGAATAGAAGGTACAGATCGAGAGAGAGAGAACATGATCAGCTCAGATTTGTGGTTGTGTGAACTTGAACAATATCCACGTGTGTATCTGTGTGTGTGTGTGTGTGTGTGTGTGTGTCTGAGCCAGCTAACCTGCAGTGGACAATGGTGGGGGAGTGGCGGGAGAATTGATCCATGTGCTCCCTGACCAGGTGCCTGAAGTTGATAAGCAGCTCTGTGGTCTCAGGCACGCCGTGGTCCGGCCAGGCGGTGAAGTGGAAGTGGCGCACTGAGCGAGTCTCTGCTGTCTTCACCTGTTGACCAAAGAGGCAGACTCATTCCTGCTTGGAGGCTAACGCAACAAAGGACATTTCTTGGAAGTTTGATCAACATTTTGAGGTTTGATTTCCTAATTCAGAATTCATAATACAGAAAGCTTAAGCATTATTTTTGCCACATTGAACATGATACATTTGAAGAAAAGTATTGTCCACCTGACAATTCTATCCTTAACCTATTGTTACATTAATAAAATCGTACATTTTTTACGTCAAACTCCCTAATAGTCCAGTCTTCAAGGGGGAGTTCGGAAGTGGTTGTCACAGTGATGTTTTCAAAGTGCTTTGTGTCGGCCGGCCAGTATTCCTCACATTTCACCTAAGACAGAAAAGATTGATGTGTGTCAGTGTCTAACTGTATATTTGTGTGTGATACAATGTGTGTGTGTTAGCGTGCATGTGCATTTTTACGCATACTGTTTAGAGCATGAAAGGCTGTGTTAGTGTCAGTGTTAGGGCCACTCACTCGTCCCTGTTCGTTGCAGCGGGTCAGCATGACCAGGGTCAGGACGTTCTTCTCCCAGATCATCCTCCAGAACTGGTCCACCGTGACAGGCAATGGACCCTGGGCCGCAATAAACTCCTTCCTGGAGTTGTATCCCTGCCAGGTGACACACAGCGTAAACACACACACCACCTACACCTATGGTGCTCTACCTTTAAGTCTTTATTCATCTAGCATCTTTAACGGGTAGTGCTGGTCTAGGAACAGCCTGCTTGTTTGATATAATGTATTCAAACTTCTAGTGACTGATCCTAAATCAGACTGATCCTAGATCCCCCTGGCCTCCTGCTCTGAGATGCTAGATAACAGATTGAGTGTTTGTGCTCAGCAGAGTCAAGACAGAGGCCAACAGAAGCGATGAGATCTGGACGTGCTGATGAGGAGGAGTCAGTACGCACCGGGATGTAGTTAGCATTGATGTAGTCATCGAACCCACTCCCCTGGGTGGAGAGTCTCACTCTAGAGGAGTCGTCTAGGAAGAGACGGTGGGATGGATGAGGGTTGAGAGAGAATGAAAATAAAGGAGAGAGGTAGAGAAACATGTAGAGACGCAGAGAGAGAGAGAGTTCCCCTAGAGTTCAGAGTGCCTATCTACTCACCTGTTTTGTATGAAGCTGATGTTTGAGCAGGATATATAGTGGTTATTGTACTTTATCTTTTACAGTGTATGCATATTTCACAAGAATTACAAAAGATGGTTGAAATATACTAAAATTGTCTTGTATTGCATTGTTGAAGATGGAGGATTAGATATGAGAAGCATTGATGGGTATGGTTAGTTAGTGGAAAAAATGTTGAGTTACTGACAAGAGGATGGAGGTCATAGTTGACTTACAGGGCAGAACATTGTTGTAACGATTCTTTGGCTTGTTTTCCACAGCCAGAGCACTGTTTTTAGCTTGGACTGTGCCGACAGGCTTAAGTTCCTACACACACAAACACACACAAAAAAAAGTGTGCTTGTTATTTTCAAGTTTACATTGATCTTTGAATGTTTTGGTTTTATCAGTCATTTTGTTTACCTCAAACTCCTCAGCAAAGCCACAGTTGGAGTCAGCTTTCTGCTTCTTGTAGTAGGCTTCATAGTCCTCTACCTTCACCGCCACACTGCTGCTCACAGAAACTCAGGGTCAGGGAGTACATCATCCATCCACAGTATCAGGGAAAGATCCTTTCAATGACTATCGTTTGCTCAGGTCTGCCTGCAGTGTCTTGTGGTCGGACTTTTTGGGAAAACCTGATTTTTACCATTGTACTAGACCCAAACAATAATTTAGGATTTCCCCAAAAACATCAAAACACATCAAGACTAAAGGGGGAAGAGTGGACTGGGTCAGAGTAAACAGATCTACTAAAAACAACTCATCGGCTTACATACACATCGGGAGTTACCAGGGTTCACCACGTGAAATCATACTTACACTTTAGCCCTGAAAAAGGAAAGAGAAATCAATTATGTTAAAAGTGATCAGCTGTATATGTTTTGGGATCAATCCATCAAAGTCAGGAGCCACAACCGCTGTACATGTGGTTGGTGACGGGACCCATCCCAGACTCACCTCAGGGAGTGGATCTGGATGTCCGAGTTGTCTTTCTGTCTCTGTCTGCAATTGGAATGACATGATCTTCAAGCACCCAACAACCAACTGCTAACCACAAAACCTACTACTTCCTCTATGTAACTAGGATTTTCCATGATGATGTCATGACGAAGGGTGACGTGGAGACTATACCTCATCCAGTATACGACAAAGCCGATCAGGATGATAAAGAGGACGGCGAAAACTCCAAGCGAAGCCCCGACCGCGATGCCAATAACAACTTTAAAAGAAGAGAAAGAGACACATGATCTAGTGTCTTGTGTACAGTCCCCTGTGTTCTGGCTGACGGGGTTCCTGGAAGGTGGGCGCTACCTGGGCTTTGTGGCAGAGGGTCAGTATGGTACCACTCGGTCACTGTGAAAAAAGACGTTGCCACGTTCACAAGATCTGACCGGGGCTGGATCTCAAGCAGAGTGAACAACACTATGGCATACCTGGAACAAAACACACAAAAATAACACAAATGTCTCTCTAACTTTCTTTTTTCTCATGTGCCTCAGAGAGTTTCTAAGTTCCTGGTTGTTCCCTGAGAGCTGCCCTTCCAGCCCTGGGGCCCATCTGTCCTTACCTGTACGTGTGCAGTGGTTTCAGGGCAGGGTTGCTATAGCCTTGATAAGAAGTTCCATCACCTATGTCTAAGGTCAGGTAGTCCCCTCCGCTACGGCTGGACCGAGAGATATTTTGGACGGTTGCCAGGTATGCTTTATCTGAGTCCTTGTAGGTCTTATTCAGGTACACAGAAAGGTTGGTCACTGGATCTGGAATTCAAAGCACAAGTAAAGCGTATGCCACTTACATGGGGACCAATGAAATAGCCGATCAGGATGATCAAACACAACACTTTTAATTCTGTACTAGTCATCCTTGACTATGTGCCACCACAATTACATAACTACAATTGACATTTAAGATCCATTGACAGGAGGTCTATGTCGAATGCAATAACAGAGGAAAGAGAACGTACTGCTGGTATCAGAAGTCACCAGCACACCCCATGTTGTGATTGGTCCATTCCTGTTGTCCAGGAGACTGGGGTTAACTTGAACCGTGAAACTGTCGTGTTGTGTTTTGGTGATGTGCACCAGGTTTGAAGCGTTGGCTGGGATTGGTGGACCTTTGTAATAGAAAGAATAGACCTTCATAAACACCTCAATTGCTGACATGATTACATTTGCATAACAACTAGTTTGGTAATTAAACTAGCACTAAATCCTGACCCATCAGTTTAAGTCCACATGAATCCACATTATTGCTGTCTAAGAATGCCCATACTTGTAATGCCTGTAGTTTTGGTGCAATATCGGATCTCGCTCGGAGGGCCACATGCCAGAGTCTGGACAGCCACTTTGTATTCTGTGTAGTGACTCAGGTTGGAGACACTGTACGTGCACATTTGGTTGCACTGGACCCCAGGGTTGAAACTGTTGATCTGACTGTTGTCCTTGGAAATGTTGACAGTAAGGCCTATCATGTTTCCTGCAGGAGGGCTCCAGGACATGTTAAGCCAGGCCTCAGGGCTGTTGGGGCCCTCACACGTCAGATTGAACACGGGACTTGCTTCTGCAGCACAGATAGGGTTGAACAGAGACAGGAAAACAAGCCAGTTATGATGATTAACATGGAGTATGGCACATTTGACAGTAAAAGTAAGTGTACTTTCACTTCATTTCACTCATTTAATAATCCTGGGCTCTTTCTATAGCTAAATCCAGCCCTCTGCAGCCCCTCGACAATCACCCACACGCGAGTCTCTAAGAAAAACTTGTTTCAGCCCCACTTTGAGAACCACTGGGCTACTATTAGAATGCTGCTGTGAGGTATGGCGCAGGTCCTGCCTCATACTCTAGAGTTCATCTCCCAGAGCTCACTTGTACATCTGGTGATGCTGACTGGAGCTCCTTCTGTTCCGTCAGCGGTCTGTGTGGTAACCATGAAGGTGTAGTTCGTCCCAGGAACTAGGCCCGTGATGACTGTGGTGGTATCTGATGTTTCCTTGGGTTCTGTGGAGAGTGTCCAGTTCACGGCGTACTTGTAGCCTGGTTTGTCACCTGTAGGCCTCATCCACTGCAGGGTGACCTTCTTCTCGTCTATCTCAGTTACATTCAGACCCGAGATCCTTTCTGGACCTGGGTGAAGGGAAGGTGGGGTGAGTGTTGGAACATAGCTGATAACTTTGGGGCCAGTGGGTGAAGATAGGGTCTCACAGATAATGGCATGGAGGGGTGATCAGATCATGAGAGGTCAGGTTATGCTGTCTTGATTGTTTGTGGCAGATGATTGAGGTGGATAGTGTGCGTGAGTGCCTCTGTGTGTGTGTGTGTGTGTGCGCGTCAGTTAAACCACTTACGTGTAGTGACTTTCATCTGCACCGCCTTGCTCCTAAAGATCAATGGCCCCAGTGTTACCACGGAAACGGTGTATGGAGTCCCTGACTCCAGGCCAGTGAGGTTGGTCGTCTGGTTAGCGGTTGTGACGCTCTTTTCTCCGTTCCCTGGTGATGTGTACGTCACGATGTACTTGAAGGAGCTGTTGCTCATCAGAGGGGCTTCCTCCCAACGCAGAGACAGGGAGCTGGTGGTCTTGGTCAAGATACTTATGGGTCCAGGTGGATTTGGAACTGAAAGAAACATCCAAATAATCATAATGTTACCTGGGGTCTGATGTGTCAGGCTCTTTTGCCGGGCGCTCTTCGTCGTACTCACACGTCGCCGTGGTAACGGGTCCTGACGTCGCGTTGAAAGGTCCGCTAATCGTGGTCACCGTGGCATTGTATTCTGTGGCTGGATTTAACTCGTAGAAGTTCCTGAATGTCGAGGAGGAGTTTAGAGACTCTCGTAAGGGGGGCCCACGATCTGTGCTCAGGACCACCACGTACTGCTCCACCCCCCCTGGGGGGGGGCTCCAGGACACCCGGACAGAGCTGTTGCTTCCTGTGTTGCTGATGTTGAGCTGGACCACCTCAGGTTCTGTTTAACATGGAGACAGGAGGAGAGAGAGGGTTGAGAGAGGTGGTCGAGAGAACAACCTCTGGCAGGGGCGGCGCCAGATAATTTTTAATGCAGCTGCTGATGGGGTGCTATCATTGACAGGGGGAGCTGCGCAATTATATATATATATATATATGTATATGTGATGCTAATTTGAATGGAACTGCAGTTGTGCTAGCTGCCATCTCTGCATCCGCGGCAAACGCATTAGCGGACTGCTCCGTGTCAGACACCGTACAATTAACATCCGATTCTCCGATCGGATTTTCCAGAAATTATTTTTGGGGGTGCTATCGGGGTGCTTTGGTCTTTCTTGGGGGTGCTGAAGCACCTGCTAGCCCCTCCCCAGCGCCGCCCATGACCTCAGGTAAACAGATGTTGATGGGTTGAAGACTGGGAAGCTGAGAACAGTCTTACTTGTGTACTGGTAGCTGAGAACAGTCTTACTTGTGTACTGGTAGGTGAGAACAGTCTTACTTGTGTACTGGTAGGTGAGAACAGTCTTACTTGTGTACTGGTAGGTGAGAACAGCATCTCCCTCAGTGGCGTTCCTTGTGATGACGGAAACGCTGAATGTGCAGTTGGTTCCAGGTAAGAGGTCAACAACTACATCCCCTTCACGAGTCACTGTGTAGTTTTTGGGGGCCGACACACACCCCAGGATGGTGATCCTGTAGGTGTAACTGCTCTGGTACTCCAACGGTTTGTCCCATGTCAGATTCACAGCCGTCGTATTCAGAGTGGTGGCGGTTAAATTGTTAATGTTAAATGGTCCTACAAGGGTGAAGGGAGGACACAAGACCATTGGAATCAGATTGGGATCACAACATAAGTTTTCCCTCCTGAGAAGGTAACTTCAAACTAGTCAAATCGAGTGGCACGAACATTTAGACTCTCAATCAGGAGAATAAATCCCAGTATTGGATTATACACGTGTAGACAACCCCACAATGCAATGGGACCACTGTCACGTACGTGTGAAGTAGGACACTTTCACAGGGGTTGCCATGGTGCTGTCCTGGGTTGTTGTGGTGACAGTGGAGGTGTAGGCGCTCCCTGACTGAAGCTCAGGGATGATTATGGTTGTGGCGGTGACGTTGTGGGAGATGAAGGACGAGCCGTTGGAGTTGACCGTTTCTACCTGGTAGATGTAGCCCTGCTGACTCTCTGTCTGGTCCCAGGTCAGGAACACGGTGGTGATGTTGACACTGTTCGCTGTCAGGTTACTCACAGGGTACGGCTCTAGAGGAATGGACAACAGCTGTGTTATTTGTGTGTGTGTTATCCGTGTGTGTGTGTGTGTGTCCGTGCTCAATCTAGACACCTACTGGTGGATATTGCTTTCGTCAACATTGAACTCTCGTAGCCAAGCGCCCCGACTGTCGTCACGGAGATGGAATAGAGAGTTCCCGATTTGAGTTTCAGAAACTGGAACCAGTTTTTGGTACTGGTCTTTGTACTTGAGTTGATCTGCACAGAGAAGTTGTAACGTTCAGCCACCATCTGGTCCGGCCGGGTCCAGCTGATATTGATGGATGAAGTCGTTGGTTCCACAGTTATGACGGATCCAGGTGGGTTGGGAACTGAGGGAAAACAACCATCAAGTCAAGTCAGTTTATTTGTAAAGCACATTTAAAAACGCCAACCAAAGTGCTGTACAAAGTTATCAAATAAGGCAAAAAAAAAAAAAAGACAAACAAAACAATTAAGCACAAGTGACCCTAAACTGACTCGAAAGCCAATGAATAAAAACATGTTTTAAGACGAGACTTAAATATCTCGGTGATGGGGGATGACCTGATAAAAATGAGCAGCTTATTCCACAGACTAGGGGCCACAACTGAAAAGGCACGATCACCTTTTGTTTTCATCCGAGTCTGTGGAATGGCTAAAACTAACCACGGATATCAGAACCAAACAAACCCAAACAGAGTACCCAAGATTCCCTCTCAATCTGACCCTGAGGAAGTCCAAGGAAGTCCCCACTAAGCACACAAATAAAATGAGCTTTTGAAGGTTTATGTAATACTGCACTCTGCAATCATGTTTAAGACCAAGACACAGACTTACATGTTGCGTTTTGAACTGCAGCTGATACTTGACGGTGTGGGCCGCTCTGCGTGAACACTGTGACTGTGTAAAGTTGACCCGGAATTAGGTTCTCAAACAAGTAGTTGTTGGTTTGGATGAGGGTGGTGTTTTCTGTGACACCCTCGTGGTCCAGCTGGACCATGTAGGACTCCACCTGTCCTGTTGGTCTCAGCCAGGTGACACTCAGGTTAGTAGTTGTTCCTATAGCAACGATGCCTGTCACTATCCCAGGATCTGGAAAATTAAGAATATAAAACATTTAAGTATTGTTTTTCAATATGTACAAACCATTACAAACAAAACTTTTGTGAAAAATGTTTTGTTCTGGGTTATACTCCAGACCGTGAGAAGGAATACTATTCATAATATTATTAATATAAGTGTAAGATGGGACAACAGTGGAACCATACATGTGTAGCTGTTTGTAGTTGTTGGGTCAGACATGACCGTCTTTACAACGACAACCACAGCAATGGTATAAGGGCTTCCAGGGACAAGATCAGTCAGTAGGTAGTTTTCAACCGTGGTGTTTAGGCTCCGATTCACAGAAGTCCCATTGATGTTCACCAGGTATGAGTAGCTTGGTTTGTGGTCACCCTGCTGGTACCAGCTCAGTCTGATGGTAGTGTTTGACTCCACCACCGTAAGGTTAGTGACCGCCATGGGCTCTGCAGGCAACATGTGGAACATAGTTATGTAGAAACAAGGGCTGCTGAGAACGATGCCCTCAGAAAACCAGGATGCCTACTTGACCTCATTAACATATGCTTGTGATAAACGATGAAGAGTCGTCGTGTGCGACAACTTACTTGTGTAGCTGAACAGTAGCTGAGGAGTGGCTTCACTATCCTGTCCTGCTACCGTGGTGACGGTAAAGTTGTAGCCGGTACCGGGTTCTAAATCATGGACCAGAAAGGTGGTGTTGCTGACGGAGGTAAAGCTGGCATTGGGTTTGTTGAGGATTTGGACTCTGTAGGTGTAGTAGGACTGGGCAGAGAGAGGGAGGTCCCACACCAGAACAACTGAGGAGGTATTCTTCAGTGTGGCTCGAAGACTCAACACAGGGTTAGGCACTGGCAGAAATAGAGGCAACATGATAAGTTGGGAACACACACAGTGAGACACAGAGAAGGACTTCAAGGTCATGAAACGTGGCTCTAGTACAAAGCAAGATCTGTTGTTACATTTCCTGATGTTGTTTTTTCACTGATGACTCATGATGCTGTACTCACAGGTGAACGATGAGTTCTGAACAGGGGTACTCGTAAACCCCTGAGGTCCCACGGTCACCACGGTGATGTTGTAGAGAGTTCCGGATGCTAGTCCACTGAGGACATAACTGTTGTTTTTGGAAGATACACTCTGGATATTACTTGAGGACTGGTAGGTGATGTTATAGGTGATGTTTGGAGCTGTCTCCATAGAAACAGGGAGGGCCCACTGCACAGTCAGAGATGTGCTAGTCTTGGAAAGGAGAAGGATGGCACCAGGAGGACTGGGAACTGTTATTCAGGAAGAGATTCAAAAGTTATAGATGGATGAACGCCTGTATGAATACAGTACAAACACAAAACCTGATCAAATTCATTTTCATATTTTGAAATGGGTACTGAACATTATGCATTATGCATACACGCATCAATACATTTTTCTTAATTAAATGTATTATTAGGGGTCCTTTGTAAAGGTGAGCACTTACACTTGCTAATGCTAATGCTAATGCCTCCTCAAATGGATGCCCTCTTTCCCATGGGCTTTGAAGGGGTGTGTTTATTCAGTTGCTCATTCTGTGAGCTATGGTACAGTACAGTGACTGTACTGTTTCATGGAACCAACACACACACACACACACACACACACACAGACACACACACACACACACACACAGACACACACACACACAGACACACACACACACGCACACAGACACACACACAGACACACACAGACACACACACACGCACACAGACACACACAGACACACACACACACACAGACACACACACACGCACACACACACACACACACACACACAGACACACACACACACAGACACACACACACAGACACACACACACGCACACAGACACACACACACGCACACAGACACACAGACACACAGACACAGACACACACACATGCACACAGACACACACAGACACACACACAGACACACACACACAGAGAGACAGACATGGTGGATGCCATCCCAGGCCATGATAACTTACCAGTGGCAATCTGATCTCCGTCTGTCTGGCTGCTGAAAGATCCAGCGATAGAAGTGACTGTGAGCAGATACAGCCTGCCAGGCTGAAGGTCAGTGAAGTTGGCCTCCTTCTTCACATTAGAAATGTTTTGATTGGTTGTCATTGGCTTTAGATCCTCATTGGAGAGGCTGACAGTGAATACATCTACTCTTCCAGCTGGCAGGATCCACTCCACATACAGATAGCTGGTACCTCGACCAACAACGCTGATGTTGGCAGGTCTCTCAGGCTCTGTCAATGGCACAATTATATTTCTCCATTCAGTCACACTACAAGGGACACCAATCTAAGCAATATTACACATGAGGGTTTTGCTGTTTATTGTAACTATTATTGACAAGGCAATCATTAATATTAATAATTGAAGAACATGTAATTAACGTAGAAATGTATTGTATTTCCCTTAAGACAGGATATGAATGTTGTTGTATTCTTGAAGTGCAGAACTGTACACACAAGACCATACATGAGGAATGGGACCTACTGACGAATGAGGTTGTCGTGCCACTGTTCCCCTCGGTGATGTTGTTACCAGCCACTGCCGTTACTTTGAAGGTGTACTTGAAGCCAGCGACCAGCCCTGATATGCTGACGGATGTTTCACTGGTGTTTTTCTGACCAGTCTTGTTGCCAGAGGTCCACTCCACTCTGAAGAAGCTTCTCTCCAGGCTAGAATTCCAATTTAGCCACACAGACGAAGTGGTGACGTTGCTCACGAAAAGGTTAGTGACATCATCGGGATCTGTTGAAATCAAGGTTAAAGTTGGAGAAAAAAAGAGGCTAATTTTACAATTCAGAAAACATGCAAGTTCTGTGAACTGCTTTAACTACAGCTTGGTTAATAAATATTCATCTCAATACATTGGTTTAAAGTCCAAATAGGCTTCAAGTAGACATGTCAACTTTGGGTAAGCTGAGGTTGTAGAAGCTTCCCTCCAAGGCTGCTGGTTAGGAGAGGGGTACAGCCCCAAGGCTGCTGGTTAGGAGAGGGGTACAGCCCCAAGGCTGCTGGTTAGGAGAGGGGTACAGCCCCAAGGCTGCTGGTTAGGAGAGGGGTACAGCCAAAGCTTACTTGTGTAAAGTGCCCTGGTGTATGGAGCCCCTTGGGTAATGTTGTCCTGGGCCAGGGCAATGATCTTGACAGTGTAATGAGTTCCTGGAATCAGTCCTGTTATGTTTGCAGAGACAGCTTGTGTGAAGAGGGATACATTGTTCCACAACACCTTGTACCCTGCTGTCTGTCCTGAAGGCTTGGCCCAGTTCAGGTGCAGGGAATCTTTGCTCGACGTTATTACGGGTGCCATGACAACGTCCGGTTCTGAAAGTAGGAGAATAAGGAGGTGGAAGTAAAGAACATGAAAAGTGTTAGCCAGGTCTTTTAGTAAGCAAGTGACAATCCAGACAACAGCATCATAAGATCAGAACCATCCAGGCATCCATCAGCTGAAGAGGTGCAGGTAGGTGATCTAAATGACAACATAAACAAGCAATCAACAGCCCTGGGCTTACTGTACTGCGCGGTTTGCCAGTACTTCCTCTCGCGGATTTGTTATCCTCAGCCATTGCAATTACTATAAATGCATCATTCACTCGAGGTTGTAAAAATAAGATGTTAGTTGACATAGTTTACAGTTGTACCTGTAATTGCTTGCTGTTCCCAATTACCTTCATATCATATACTGGAACAATTCTACATGTGCCTAAACTATGAAAGCTTCACACTGTAAACATCATCTTACTGGTGTAGACTGAAGTCACAGAGGGCTTCCCCTTCGTTAGGTCTCCAGCCACTGTTGTGACTGCAAATGTGTATTTCACTCCAGGGATCAGGTTTTCTACTGTGAAATCTGTTTGAGTAGTTGTTCCATTCATAGATTTCATAGATGTACTGCCATCATTCCACTCTACTCTATAGAAGGACCAGTTTCCCACTGGTTCAGCCCAGTTCAGGACCACAGAGGAAGTTGTGATGTTAAAGACAGTGAAGTTCCTGATGATGTCAGGCTCTGTGTGCAAGAGAGGGGCAGTTTGGGGGGAAACATAATTATGTCCAAATATTTGATGAATCCCTGCAATGCAAGACTAACTCTTGAAGAAATAGAGTAGAAACAGTATATCTAATCCAAATGACAAACGTGTTCTTATCCAAGACAAGCTTACTTGTAAAGAATGATTTGCCAACACTCATGCTCTCTGTTTTGTTATCTCCAGCCACTGTTGTGACTGCAAATGTGTATTTCACTCCAGGGATCAGGTTTGCTACTGTGAAATCTGTTTGAGTAGTTGTTTCATTCATAGATTTCATAGATGTACTGCCATCATTCCACTCTACTCTATAGAAGGACCAGTTTCCCACTGGTTCATCCCAGTTCAGGACCACAGAGGAAGTTGTGACGTTAAAGACAGTGAAGTTCCTGATGATGTCAGGCTCTGTGTGCAAGAGAGGGGCAGTTTGGGGGGAAACATAATTATGTCCAAATATTTGATGAATCCCTGCAATGCAAGACTAACTCTTGAAGAAATAGAGTAGAAACAGTATATCTAATCCAAATGACAAACGTGTTCTTTTCCAAGACAAGCTTACTTGTAAAGAATGATTTGCCAACACTCTTGCTCTCTGTTTTGTTATCTCCAGCCACTGTTGTGACTGCAAATGTGTATTTCACTCCAGGGATCAGGTTTGCTACTGTGAAATCTGTTTGAGTAGTTGTTTCATTCATAGATGTACTGCCATCATTCCACTCTACTCTATAGAAGGACCAGTTTCCCACTGGTTCAGCCCAGTTCAGGACCACAGAGGAAGTTGTGATGTTAAAGACAGTGAAGTTCCTGATGATGTCAGGCTCTGTGTGCAAGAGAGGGGCAGTTTGGGGGAAAACATAATTATGTCAAAATATTTGCTGAATCCCTGCAATGCAAGACTAACTCTTGAAGAAATAGAGTAGTACTTCCTCTCGCGGATTTGTTATCCTCAGCCATTGCAATGACTATAAATGCATCATTCACTCGAGGTTGTAAAAATAAGATGTTAGTTGACATAGTTTACAGTTGTACCTGTAATTGCTTGCTGTTCTCAATTACCTCCATATCACATACTGGAACAATTCTACATGTGCCTAAACTATGAAAGCTTCACACTGTAAACATCATCTTACTGGTGTAGACTGAAGTCACAGAGGGCTTCCCCTTCGTTAGGTCTCCAGCCACTGTTGTGACTGCAAATGTGTATTTCACTCCAGGGATCAGGTTTTCTACTGTGAAATCTGTTTGAGTAGTTGTTCCATTCATAGATTTCATAGATGTACTGCCATCATTCCACTCTACTCTATAGAAGGACCAGTTTCCCACTGGTTCATCCCAGTTCAGGACCACAGAGGAAGTTGTGACGTTAAAGACAGTGAAGTTCCTGATGATGTCAGGCTCTGTGTGCAAGAGAGGGGCAGTTTGGGGGGAAACATAATTATGTCCAAATATTTGATGAATCCCTGCAATGCAAGACTAACTCTTGAAGAAATAGAGTAGAAACAGTATATCTAATCCAAATGACAAACGTGTTCTTTTCCAAGACAAGCTTACTTGTAAAGAATAATTTGCCAACACTCTTGCTCTCTGTTTTGTTATCTCCAGCCACTGTTGTGACTGCAAATGTGTATTTCACTCCAGGGATCAGGTTTGCTACTGTGAAATCTGTTTGAGTAGTTGTTTCATTCATAGATGTACTGCCATCATTCCACTCTACTCTATAGAAGGACCAGTTTCCCACTGGTTCAGCCCAGTTCAGGACCACAGAGGAAGTTGTGATGTTAAAGACAGTGAAGTTCCTGATGATGTCAGGCTCTGTGTGCAAGACAGGGGCAGTTTGGGGGAAAACATAATTATGTCAAAATATTTGCTGAATCCCTGCAATGCAAGACTAACTCTTGAAGAAATAGAGTAATACTTCCTCTCGCGGATTTGTTATCCTCAGCCATTGCAATGACTATAAATGCATCATTCACTCGAGGTTGTAAAAATAAGATGTTAGTTGACATAGTTTACAGTTGTACCTGTAATTGCTTGCTGTTCTCAATTACCTCCATATCACATACTGGAACAATTCTACATGTGCCTAAACTATGAAAGCTTCACACTGTAAACATCATCTTACTGGTGTAGACTGAAGTCACAGAGGGCTTCCCCTTCGTTAGGTCTCCAGCCACTGTTGTGACTGCAAATGTGTATTTCACTCCAGGGATCAGGTTTTCTACTGTGAAATCTGTTTGAGTAGTTGTTCCATTCATAGATTTCATAGATGTACTGCCATCATTCCACTCTACTCTATAGAAGGACCAGTTTCCCACTGGTTCAGCCCAGTTCAGGACCACAGAGGAAGTTGTGACGTTAAAGACAGTGAAGTTCCTGATGATGTCAGGCTCTGTGTGCAAGAGAGGGGCAGTTTGGGGGTAAACATAATTATGTCCAAATATTTGATGAATCCCTGCAATGCAAGACTAACTCTTGAAGAAATAGAGTAGAAACAGTATATCTAATCCAAATGACAAACGCGTTCTTATCCAAGACAAGCTTACTTGTAAAGAATGATTTGCCAACACTCATGCTCTCTGTTTTGTTATCTCCAGCCACTGTTGTGACTGCAAATGTGTATTTCACTCCAGGGATCAGGTTTGCTACTGTGAAATCTGTTTGAGTAGTTGTTTCATTCATAGATTTCATAGATGTACTGCCATCATTCCACTCTACTCTATAGAAGGACCAGTTTCCCACTGGTTCATCCCAGTTCAGGACCACAGAGGAAGTTGTGACGTTAAAGACAGTGAAGTTCCTGATGATGTCAGGCTCTGTGTGCAAGAGAGGGGCAGTTTGGGGGGAAACATAATTATGTCCAAATATTTGATGAATCCCTGCAATGCAAGACTAACTCTTGAAGAAATAGAGTAGAAACAGTATATCTAATCCAAATGACAAACGTGTTCTTTTCCAAGACAAGCTTACTTGTAAAGAATGATTTGCCAACACTCTTGCTCTCTGTTTTGTTATCTCCAGCCACTGTTGTGACTGCAAATGTGTATTTCACTCCAGGGATCAGGTTTGCTACTGTGAAATCTGTTTGAGTAGTTGTTTCATTCATAGATGTACTGCCATCATTCCACTCTACTCTATAGAAGGACCAGTTTCCCACTGGTTCAGCCCAGTTCAGGACCACAGAGGAAGTTGTGATGTTAAAGACAGTGAAGTTCCTGATGATGTCAGGCTCTGTGTGCAAGAGAGGGGCAGTTTGGGGGAAAACATAATTATGTCAAAATATTTGCTGAATCCCTGCAATGCAAGACTAACTCTTGAAGAAATAGAGTAGTACTTCCTCTCGCGGATTTGTTATCCTCAGCCATTGCAATGACTATAAATGCATCATTCACTCGAGGTTGTAAAAATAAGATGTTAGTTGACATAGTTTACAGTTGTACCTGTAATTGCTTGCTGTTCTCAATTACCTCCATATCACATACTGGAACAATTCTACATGTGCCTAAACTATGAAAGCTTCACACTGTAAACATCATCTTACTGGTGTAGACTGAAGTCACAGAGGGCTTCCCCTTCGTTAGGTCTCCAGCCACTGTTGTGACTGCAAATGTGTATTTCACTCCAGGGATCAGGTTTTCTACTGTGAAATCTGTTTGAGTAGTTGTTCCATTCATAGATTTCATAGATGTACTGCCATCATTCCACTCTACTCTATAGAAGGACCAGTTTCCCACTGGTTCATCCCAGTTCAGGACCACAGAGGAAGTTGTGACGTTAAAGACAGTGAAGTTCCTGATGATGTCAGGCTCTGTGTGCAAGAGAGGGGCAGTTTGGGGGTAAACATAATTATGTCCAAATATTTGATGAACCCCTGCAATGCAAGACTAACTCTTGAAGAAATAGAGTAGAAACAGTATATCTAATCCAAATGACAAACGTGTTCTTTTCCAAGACAAGCTTACTTGTAAAGAATGATTTGCCAACACTCTTAATCTCTGTTTTGTTATCTCCAGCCACTGTTGTGACTGCAAATGTGTATTTCACTCCAGGGATCAGGTTTGCTACTGTGAAATCTGTTTGAGTAGTTGTTTCATTCATAGATGTACTGCCATCATTCCACTCTACTCTATAGAAGGACCAGTTTCCCACTGGTTCAGCCCAGTTCAGGACCACAGAGGAAGTTGTGATGTTAAAGACAGTGAAGTTCCTGATGATGTCAGGCTCTGTGTGCAAGACAGGGGCAGTTTGGGGGAAAACATAATTATGTCAAAATATTTGCTGAATCCCTGCAATGCAAGACTAACTCTTGAAGAAATAGAGTAATACTTCCTCTCGCGGATTTGTTATCCTCAGCCATTGCAATGACTATAAATGCATCATTCATCATAGAGTAGAAACAGTATATCTAATTCATTACATTTACATTTTAGTCATTTAGCAGACGCTCTTATCCAGAGCGACTTACAGTAAGTACAGGGACATTCTCCCCGAGGCAAGTAGGGTGAAGTGCCTTGCCCACATCGTCATTTTGCACGGCCGGGAATCGAACTGACAACCT
The DNA here is from genome assembly GCF_038355195.1 of Osmerus mordax. NCBI lineage: Eukaryota > Metazoa > Chordata > Actinopteri > Osmeriformes > Osmeridae > Osmerus > Osmerus mordax. The sequence goes on along the minus strand of NC_090053.1, from coordinate 1,373,309 downwards.
TCAGATTACTAGCCCGCTACCCTAACCGCTCAGCCACCTGACTCCCCAATTCAGAATGTTAAGTCTTATTATTGTCATCAGAGTAGGGAGGACTTTAAGATCAACAGTTGAAATGAAATGAAAACCCAAGAATGTAGGCTATAGGTGGCATATAGATACTAACACATTCTGTAGTAACACTTTGGTAACATTGGAAGATCATCCAAAAAGTAAGTAGGGTGTCCCCTTGTTTATGAATATTTTAGCTGTGTACAGTATGTTATATAGATGTTTAATTAATAATCAACCCTTACCCCAGACTACACTAATGTGTACCCATGAATAATAGGAGTAAAAAAACAACGACACTGTAGCTAGCTGCACTGTTTGCAGCAGTGATTTCTCAATTGCCCATGGTGGGTTAAATGACAGTAAAAGACGGTTAAAACGGTTAAGACGGTAAAAGATGTTGAGGTGAGTTTAATAGATGTCATTCGCCCTTTAGCATAGCTAACGTTATTTTAACTAGCTGCAATAAGGAGCTACTGTATTGATGTCTAGGTGATGAGGCCAAACTCCCTGTACACATGCGTAAAGTAGTTGCTTAATAAAAAAATACTCCATGAGTAGAATAATACAGTAATATAATATCGTATAGTTGCTTACTTGTATACACCGTCACATTGGTGTCCTTTCCTGCAGTTTGGTTATCCTCAGCCACAACAAAAGCTATGACTGTGAATGTGTAACCCACTCCAGGTGTCAGGTTTGTAACATTAAAACTTCTTTTTGTTGTAATTGCATTCGTGGTTTCAATTCCATTATTCCACTCTACTATATAGAAGGAACTGTTTCCCGCTGGCTCAGTCCAGTTCAGAAACACAGTTGAGGGTGTGATGTCAGAGGCCGAGAGGTTCTTGATGGGAGCTGTGCGTGCAAGAGAGGTGAGTAGGGTGAAGAGTGACAATGAGTGAAAATACATCTCAATCCCAATACTATTTTGATTTAAGTCTACCACAGTGTTTAACTTCACAATGTTTTAGGCTTCATCTTTTACTTTAACCTGAGGCATCACAACTAAAACAACACCATACCACACACAGTGTAACAGTTAGGACTCATAACAGTTAGGGCTCAGGACAGTTAGGGCTCACAACAGTTAGGGCTCACGACAGTTAGGGCTCAGGACAGTTAGGGCTCACGACAGTTAGGGCTCAGGACAGTTAGGGCTCACAACAGTTAGGGCTCAGGACAGTTAGGGCTCAGGACAGTTAGGGCTCACAACAGTTAGGGCTTAGGACAGTTAGGGCTCAGGACAGTTAGGGCTCACGACAGTTAGGGCTTAGGACAGTTAAGGCTCACGACAGTTAGGGCTCACGACAGTTAGGGCTCAGGACAGTTAGGGCTCACGACAGTTAGGGCTCAGGACAGTTAGGGCTCACAACAGTTAGGGCTTAGGACAGTTAGGGCTCACAACAGTTAGGGCTCACAACAGTTAGGGCTCAGGACAATTAGGGCTCACGACAGTTAGGGCTCGCGACAGTTAGGGCTCACGACAGTTAGGGCTCAGGATGTCTAAAGGGAGGACACCTACTTGTTGTAAAGTTTCCACAGCAGGTTTCCTCTGTACATGTGACATTCAAGACGTATGTTTTTCCGGGAGTGAAGATAGATTTGGTGTCATTCCCCATGTAGATGGTACAGTTGCTTAATGGGAAGCTGATGGAGGTGGTTGTCACAATTATGGTCCCCTCTTTAAAGGTGCAGGTATTGCCACCTTCAAATAAAAATATATATAAATGGGTTGATAGGAAATGGCTCTGTATCATGTAAACAACATAACAACATTTACTTTCGTTGCAAGGAAATAGTGTTTACTTACAGTCGGGTTGTGCCTGCTGACCCTGAGAGAACGAGAGGGAGAAGAGGAACAGAGGGTTACAAATGCTGCCTCTAGGTGGCAGCACTGCCTCTAGGTGGCAGCACTGCCTCTAGTTGGCAGAACTGCCTCTAGGTGGCAGCACTGCCTCTAGTTGGCAGCACTGCCTCTAGGTGGCAGCACTGCCTCTAGGTGGCAGCACTGCCTCTAGGTGGCAGCATTTACTCAGGTCATGTGTTTCTCATCTGTAAAGGCACAAGGTTGCCATTCCATACCACGTAAACCAGTCTGTCGATTGTCCTTAATATCGAATCAAATTAGACAAAACATGTGTTTGACTTTACAGAGGTGCCCGTGAGCTGTCAGTGAATCAGTGCTATCTGACCCTTCTGCCTGTCTGTTGGAAGAAACAGACATCACAGTGTGATTAGAGATCAGCACTCGAGGGCCACTATGCTCCAGAGTGAGAGTGATTCTCTTCCACCCAGTCTCCCGTCCCATCAGATGGCCGCTCAAGCCAGGTGGATCCGTTTTACAGTTGGACCATTTCCAATTGTATTGTCATTTGGAACTCTTTTAAGGTTTTCTCTTCATTGCTTTATAAGATGATTTGTTGGTATTTTTCCCAGACCCTCAGCGTAGATGGTCTGCTGAAATGGTCAGCATGACCCCTGAATTCCTCTTGACCCATGCCCCAAAGTCTTTCTGATAGGCTTTGTGGAATGCCTTTTGGACCTGACCACTCATGTCCTTGGTCCTAGCATGGCTGTCCTTGATACACATTATACAGCAGGAATTCAATCATGTGAATGATTAATGGAACATAATACTGATCTACACATTATTAACATAAGCACATCATGATTTCTCCCCCAGTTTCAGTCAAAGTATGGTGTGGTTTCCCCTGCCAAAATATTGTGAAACACACACATACTGTCTACAAGTGATGGTGGTTCACACAACGACACAGTAAGCAATGAATCCACTTATTTATATATGTCTACTTCTCAATAAACATGTTCACATACGTGCATCAACAAACATTCCAGACTTATTTAAGAATTTAAGTTTCCTTGTTCCGTGTAGACAACCACACTGCTCTCAGCCGCTCTTAATGATTAGCCAGTCAAAACCAAACGGGCCACGTCCCAAAAACAGCAGTTAGTTGACATATTAAGGTCCAGTGTGTTTACCAGCTGGCTAAACATTAAACCCACAACATCACAGGTCCTTTGTTGGGCAGCCTCTGCTCTCTCCCAGACATCAGGCCCACTAAAGAGGACATTCATTACCTCCACTTAACTTTCTGCAACGTGACAAAGTAGCAAGCGCAGCATGGACAGTCAGGCAGGTCTCATTCTGTGTAGAGTGAGAACAGATGAGCTGGCAGAGTGGCAGAGGCCCACCCTGACTCTGTCCCCAGTTGAGGCACAATTTCAGAACCAGTCAACCACCTGGTACCACGCCACACCCTGACTCCGTAGGCCCCGGGGCCCTGGGGGTAGACAGGAAGTGGTCCATTCTTGCCCTCCTGTTGCCACTTCCCCATGCCAGTCCCTGGTGGCCGTTCCACCCTCCTCACCCCTCTCAGACACTATTTATAAAAGCCCTGCCCTTCCTTGATCCCCCCCCCCCAGTTGTTTTCATCCTTAGTCTAGGGGTGTAGAATATGTTGGGCTCATCAGAAACACAGACAGCAAGGAAAACTGTTCCTGTGTTAACTGGATCAGCTGACTGATTGGTTTCTAAAATAACTGAGCGGATGTCATCATCCGCAGCCTGAACTGTTCAGGTAAGCCAGGTTCAGAAGCTGTTCAACAGGTGTTTGATGGACAGGGAGAAAGGCTTAGACAGAGAGATGTGATGGACAGGGAGAAAGGCTTAGACAGAGAGATGTGATGGACAGGGAGAAAGGCTTAGACAGAGAGATGTGATGGACGGAGTGATAATATTAACAAAAATGTGAAACAGCAGGAAATCCATAACGGTTCCCTTTCTTCCTTCAAGCAAAAGAGGAAGTCAGTTGCAAACACTTCATGTCATTCTGTCATTCTAGTGTTTTGACATTATGTTTGGGAACCAAGTCTGGCTTGACAAACTCTGGCTTGACAAACTCTGGCTTGACAAACTCAGTGAGTTTGCAGTGTCTAGCCCTCAGCTGGGAGGAGGAGGAAATAACTGTTCAGGTCTTTGAGTAAACATGACATCACCCCTGAAAAGGGACTTGCCTCTCATTCCTAACAGTCTACCCACTCTGCTGGGTGTCTGATAGCATTGGAGTTCCTTCCTTCATCATAACAGCTCTCGTTGAAACAATACAGTCATCTGGCCAGAGGCGTTTATTCAAGATTCAGCCCGTTCAAACCAGGTCCTAATAATCTGATAAGCAAGAAACCAAACAGAGAAAAAAAAAAGGTTTGACATTGTAGGGCCTTTAGTCTTCTTGTTTACTCATTGTCCTAAGATCATTATGTTCTAAGATCATTCTGTCCTGCAAAGGAACAGGGTGAGATGTCATTCCTACTGTATTATCAGACTCAAATCAAAGCAGAGCTGGACAGTTCGGAGTAGGATTCATAGATAACACAAGTTCTTTGCCAACACAGTAGTCAATAAGGAAGTTATCTATTCTCAGCCAACCACAATAAGTATTGAAGTGTGTGTGTGTGTGTGTGTGTGCATTAGTGTGTGTGTATCCTTTATCTTTAGTGCAACTTTGCTGCGTCTTTAGGTGAACAAGCAGAATAAAATTCAATTCACGTACAATGTAAAAGACTGAAAAGTTAGGAAATGAAAATCAGAGGAAAAGAGTTGAAAGAAGTGGAACAGACGGAGAAGAGAGAGATGGAGGGTACCCCCATGAGAGAGAGATGGAGGGTACTTTCTACATGGGAAGGGGGAGTTGGAAGTTACAAACGTGTACACAGACCAGGAAAGCTTTTAGCCGCTACTTCTAAAAAAAAAATTGCATATCATACAAGTTCACAGGTTCTCAGTTGTTGAACTAGATGAAGAGTAAGCATTTATTCTTTGCTTTGTGTGCAACCTTTTACACTTGGGCCAACACTTTTCTATCAAGGACACCCAGTGTAACATCATGGCTGATGTGTGAAAATTGGCACAATTTCAGTTTTTTGGGTTACACTGTGGCTGACAAACTCACTCTGGAGAAAGTAGACAAGTAACAACTCTTCCCTTCTTGGATGTTTGTGTCTGGACAGTACTGGACGTTGTGGAGTGCTCGCTGTAACCTAGAAGGGCCTCTTTAGTGACCTAGCCATTGTTGTTTGAACTGAAACAACATCCAGTTTTTTTTCCTCAAACCCACCCAGTCACACCCTGATAACTGCACAGGAAAACACCGGCACAACCGTCCAGATAGCCCTTAATCCGCAATTTGTGCCTCCAGAACATAAAGGGTTGAATAAAGGAAGAGAAATGAGAACACGATAGGAGCAGGTTAATTATGTGTGGGTTTCGTAACACCATTGTTAACGTGTGGGAAGAACTCAGTGTACTTCCACCTGTAAGTTCCTCTGTCTGGATGTTTCCCATGTGTAGAGGTGCCAGGCTATACGTGATCGGTATATCGGGAAGTTTCTAAAGAAATTACTGTCCAGAATGAAACATGAGAAGGTCCGAGGCAGACAGCAGCAGGACATGGAGAGAGACTGAGCTACACAAGAAGGATCCACAAGTTGTGAAGAAGAAGTTGTCTATGTGAGAGCAGGTTCCCGCTCTCCATTAAAACATCCATCTATTAAAACATCCATCTATTAAAACATCCATCTATTAAAACATCCATCTATTAAAACATCCATCTATTAAAATATCCATATATTAAAATATCCATCGATTAAAATATCCATCTACCCAACATATCATTCTCCAACCCATCCATCCTATCATACACCCATCCATCCACCCTCACACACCACACACACTACACACATACATACATACATACATACATAAGCAGCCCACTGGTAAGACAACATGAACTGGTATCATTAAAACCTCAATTACAAACCAGGAAGTGAAAATGTGAATAACTGTTCATTCTTAATTGGCAGCAGAATGCATCTGTCTTGAAATAGAAGGCCCTATCATTCAGAGCAACATTCATCCTGATGTCTGTTTCATTTTACTTCCTTGTCAGTTCAGAATGGTAAAAGAGCTTTGATAATGTTAAGAACAGAAGCTATGCAATCGAGCTCTCCAGAATTCTGTTTTAATTTACGTGCAGGTGGAAAAGGCGATGTCTGGGGTCAACATGTGTTCTACTATTAGATTTGTATAGTGGGTCTAGACTGTTACCTTGTAAAGGATTAGTGATAACATAATATATAAAAAGGCCCTTTTTAATAGAGGTGTTAATCTGAGGGCACAAAGCACAATCTGTTTATTGGGAGCGATTTCCATAAGATTTGCCTCGTACATTTCCTGGAGTAATATGTAGCCAGGCGATGTGATGTGGGACCTTCTCTAGGTTGGCTTTAATCAGTAGGGCTGAAGTTAATAAGTTAGTAAGTCTTTATTTATATAGGGTTAGGGTTACAATTTTGTAAGTCATTTATATACAGACTTACAGTTAGTAAGTCTGTATATAAAAGAAGTGATCATTAAATAGTCAATGAAAAGTCTGAGATCTCAGTGCTGATTAGACAGATGTGAAGATCTTGTTTGATTCGACAAGATTTAGCGAGCAATGTGATTGAAGTTCAGTCTGGGCCTGTGTGTGTGTGTGTCTGGGCCTGTGTGTGTGTGTGTCTGGGCCTGTGTGTGTGTGTGTCTGGGCCTGTGTGTGTGTGTGTCTGGGCCTGTGTGTGCGTGTCTGGGCCTGTGTGTGCGTGTGTGTGTGTGTCTGGGCCCGTGTGTGTGTGTGTCTGGGCCTGTGTGTGCGTGTCTGGGCCTGTGTGTGCGTGTGTGTGTGTGTCTGGGCCCGTGTGTGTGTGTGTCTGGGCCTGTGTGTGTGTGTCTGGGCCTGTGTGTGTGTGTGTGTGTCTGGGCCTGTGTGTGTGTGTATCTGGGCCTGTGTGTGTGTGTGTGTGTGTGTCTGGGCCTGTGTGTGTGTGTGTGTGTGTGTGTGTGTTGGGATACGTTTTCCCATCCTGCCTCTCATGCCAGAGTATCCAACATGCTATCACCAGCCTGATCGGGGACTATGGAAATTATGGGATGGCATTTATAGTCCCGCCTGCAGGGTTGTGGCCAATCAGAGTAGAGAGACCCGCCGCTGTATGAAGATGCAATCTTATCGTTACCACGGCTACTTCCTACTCACCCTGTTCAGCAGACAGGCTGTGATGTTCCACTGGAGTCTGCCATGACGCCCCAAGGTTGACGAATGAGGAAATACTACTGTGTCTACTGTGAATCTATCATATTTTGGTCTCCCTTTAAGCCTGTTCATTGCTAGAAGGATTCATATGTATAAATATATATCTCTATATTTTACTACTATGTTTATTGTCTGCACCAACATCACCAAAGCAAATTCCTTGTATGTGAAAACTACTACTTGGCTTAAAACCGTTTTCTGATTTGATCAGTGATGGAACGTCTCTTGCTCAGAGGACGTCTTCCTTCGTCTAACTTCATGAAACCTTTAAACTCCAAACCTCAAAGCAGGTTTGGAAATCCACCCTAACATTACATCCCACTACAGTGCAAACATTCCTTCACAAAAGCACACAAATCTGATACGCACGCACTCGCACATACACACCCGCACTCGCACACACACACACCCGCACTCACGCACACACACACCCGCACTCACGCACACACAGCCTGTCCAGCCAGTTTCCTCGTCTTTAAAGGAAAGCTCTCGCATTGACCTTTTCAACACAGCTTTTCCTGTCTATGGAATGGACGAGACAGAGGGGGATTGAGAGAAGAGAGGGAGGGAGGGAGGGAGGGAGAGGGAGGGAGGGAGAGAAAGAGAGGGAGGGAGGGAGAGAAAGAGAGGGAGGGAGGGAGTGAAAGAGAGGGAGGGAGGGAGAGAGAGGGAGGGAGGGAGAGAAAGAGAGGGAGGGAGTGAAAGAGAGGGAGGGAGGGAGAGAAAGAGAGGGAGGGAGGGAGAGAAAGAGAGGGAGGGAGGGAGAGAAAGAGAGGGAGGGAGGGAGTGAAAGAGAGGGAGGGAGGGAGAGAGAGGGAGGGAGGGAGAGAAAGAGAGGGAGGGAGGGAGAGAAAGAGAGGGAGGGAGGGAGAGAGAGGGAGGGAGGGAGGGAAAGAGAGGGAGGGAGGGAGAGAGAGGGAGGGAGTGAAAGAGAGGGAGGGAGGGAGAGAGAGGGAGGGAGGGAAAGAGAGGGAGGGAGGGAGAGAAAGAGAGGGAGGGAGGGAGAGAAAGAGAGGGAGGGAGGGAGAGAAAGAGCGAGCGGCAGAGAGAGAAGAGCGAGAGAGTAAGAGAGATTTGGTTTGAATGCAGTATCTCTGAGGCTATGTTGGGCACAATAATCAATGTGCTGACAAACAGCTCTTTGAGGCAGTAAGAGGAGCTGATCATCTGGCTCTCTGTGTGAGGTATCTAGAACGTGCAGTCACACTGAGTTCTGTTCAAAGGCAACATGTTTGGGGATGTTCACTTAGAAATGTCTTGATTCCATTTTGGGGATAGCCACATTCCACAAAGGAACACTTGATTTGGACGTTTGTGAGATGGCCAGTAAAGGCTGAAGATGGACATAGAGCGAGGGCTGTGTTTCCTAACCGACGCAGACTCTCTTCTCCCTCGTGGGTTGTGTTGTGTATTGTTACGTGGGCTGATTGGTCAACACTGACACTCTAAATCAAGTCATTTCCTCCTAAGTTATATACTTCTAATGATAAACTAGCTCTCTGTCCACAAGGGATTTTGTGTTCTTTTTATTAAAAACAGGAGTATCACATAATAAAACTGTTTGAACTTAAAAGTTCTGCAGAAGGACGGGCAGTAAAAAGACATGATAGAAGTTCTGTTTCCTTGTTCCAGATGGATTCGCTTGATAGCAAATGTCACCATTCTACGCATATCTTTAATGAAGAGTCTACAGGTGAAGAAGGGGCACACAACTCATGCGCACATGCACCTAGGAACACCGGCCCATGCAAAACAAGGTACTTTTGCCTATAATTGCCATCGTACTGCACAGCTGAGTGTAGGCCTAGCTACCTCACTGCGAGGTCATTGCCACTGGGCCACCTCAGTTCCGTGTCCATTTTATACAAATCACATACAAAGCTGCGTATTACGTGGCTATCTGCCACACTGAGTTTGTATTGAAATGGGATCACGGGTGTTACATTTCATTAATAAGTTATCGTGTTAAAGGCTCACATTTTCCATCCTTTACAGGCCCTTTATTGAAGTGTTGGCACAGCATCCAGTTACTCACTGTCATTGTTACAAAAGAAAAAACCTTTGAGGTGAATTAATTACATCCCCTTTTCGATGTAAAGTTCTCTTCTGCTTTAGAAAATATGCCGTGCACTCAATATTCAAATATATTTAAATCTCGGCTAATACAAAATGCTCATTTGTTCTCAGGAGAGCAGAAGGAAGTTGTTGTTTTTTTCAAAACGCATGTTACTGTCACGGCCACAGCCGTGCCTCCCTGTTGTTTTGGGTTTTCCCTGCCCTATTGTCTTCACCTGTGTCTCGCTCAGTGGTTTGTCTCGTTAGTTTCATTGTGTTCACCTGTGTCTTGTTTGGTTCTGTGTATTTAGGTTCCTGTTTTGTGTCCAGTCTTTGTCTTGTCATTACCCTTGTTACGTGAGTACCCTGTCTGTTTTTCCGTTTCTTGAGAATAAACCATTTGTTTTGTTGCAATGTCTGCGTACTCCTGCATTTGAATCCTACCCCACCTTTCGCCATGACCGTTACATTTATCTGTTACGATAAACCAAAAATACATTTCCAAATACATCTGAGGGGAGGACTGGGCTGTGTACAATTACAGTATCGACCTTACACAACTGTACAGTATGTTGGACAAAACTAGAATCATACAGGTCTGAGACAGTACACCAAAAGTTCCAGGATGATTTGGAATAATTTTCCAATTAGCAAGTCACAATGCTTTTCTCTCATTTGCAAACCTCTACACGGTGGAACAGCGCTCAACCATAGAGACGATACAATATAAAGGGCCCAATGTGAAAGTGTCTCCAACACGTGCAGTGGTTACTCAGTAGTGCGTGTAGTGTTCCACACCTGACACTTCCTATGTAGCTGCTTTAGGGCCTCTTGTAAACGTCCTGGTTCTGTCTCACTGACTTGTGGAGGCTCATAGGAGAGGTACTACTACATCTGACAAAGACCTCGTGAGATAGAGAGAGAGAGAGAGAGGTTGAAGAGACGGTTAGAGATAGAGGGTAGACACTCAACTGATAGAGTACAACAGAAGATTAAGGGATCCACAAACATGATACATAAACTAGGGATGGAGGGAAAGACAGAGTAAACAAGAAACGGAGAGGGAGTGCGGGAGAGGAAGAAAACAGGAAAGAGGTGATGTAAACCACTTTAAAGTGTCCCGCCCCCGGTCGCTCGCCCCTGCTCGCTCGCCCTCAGCTCTGAGCTGCAGAACAAGTCCTCTTCATCACCCCCCTACATCATCATCTTGTATGTTTTGAATTCCCGCAAAGACTGCGGCCTGTGTTCAGAAGAGTTTTATTACTTTTATTATTATTTTTATTGATTTTATGTAAAGCACCTTGAGCTGCAATTCTTGTTTGAAATGTGCTATATAAATACAGTCTTTATTATTAATATTATTATCATCATTGCGGTCATCACCAAATCTCTGGTGGCATACCCTGCCCCCCCCCCCCCCCTCACACACACACACACACACACATGCAATTGGGTCCTGAGAGCTATTGTTAGGTCCTTGATCTCAACCCTACAGTGATGTTAATCTCCAAGCCCTCTTGGTCCCACAGAGACCAGCCTAGAACCAACCAGGAAGTGTTATTACTAAAGGGTGGGATCGTAACACTTGATGTCTCGAGGCACAATTCTCTCTGGAAAGGGGAAGCAGGGCTACAGAAGAATGTAACTATGAAAATTCATGCACAACACATATTTTCAAACTTTGCATTAAAAATTCCCCACATCAGTGGACGCACTGTAGAACTCAACATGTGTTTCTGTCACGCACTGACAGCGTCTGAAACCACAGCAAGCTCATGTTTGCATATGTATACTGTACACCACGATCTGTGCTGAGAATGGATGACTGACATGGTTATTGTGGTGTGAATTTTTTCTTATTAAATTAGGAAGGTAAAAAGACACAGCCTTTTTGTTCCTCGTGTTATGAAACACATTAGATCTCATTTTTTATCTGTGCATTTACAACTATCAAGAACTCTTTCTATAGATAAATATATTCATGACATAAGTGCATTATCTACATTTACATTTAGTCATTTAGCAGACGCTCTTATCCAGAGCGACTTACAGTAAGTACAGGGACATTCTCCCCGAAGCAAGTAGGGTGAAGTGCCTTGCCCAAGGACACAACGTCATTTGACACGGCCGGGAATCGAACCAGCGACCTTCTGATTACAAGCCCGACTCCCTCACCGCTCAGCCACCTGACTCCCATCCTATCTAGTAATTCATTTAGATGATAGATACATCTGAGGGGTTCAAATAACAAACACGGAAGTCCTGAGGGGTTCATAGTGGTCGTAGCAGGACCTTTCCTGACTGTTTCACGTCAGGTGTTACTCCTAAAGCTTACAATGGTGAGTCCTGTAACATCTGAACCAGCAGAGACTAGAGACATGCTTTGCTCCTCTACAACACTGTAACATCTGAACCAGCAGCATCTATCATTTAGGTCAGCTAGGATCTGAGCTTGTAGATTAGTCAATTTCTGGAGTAGGCTATTTTCAATGACAAAAAGACCATTATTGGACAACATTTACATCACTAATGCCATTCAAAGTAACTTTTGTCTGTGAAATAGCCTATAGGCTACCATTGCCAAGCCACTCAAGACAAAGGTCAGGGTATTGATTACTTGCTGACATAAATTGAAATTGGTTGACCTACAAAAGACCACATTCACTTCTAAAGACAAACCCTGTATAGTTTCAGTATTTACTTCAACCAATATCGAAGTTTCGCCAACTCACTCTCACTTTACAATTACACCGGCCGAGGACAGTTACCTGGTGCGGCAGGTGTCTTTATGCGGACAGACTATGCATCCTAGACCATGATTATTTGAAAATGATCCAGAACTAATATTATTTGAACACACTGGGATTACTTAAAATGTTCAAAAGAAACATGAATCAATTACCTTAAAAATGACACAGACGACCAGAAACGTCCTCAGAGCTTCATGGCACGGCAGTCGAATCATGATGACGAACAGTTGGGAAAACACACGCGCTGCTAAGCGGTGAGTTCTCACATTCCCAAACTTTGTTTCAACTTGAAAAATCAAACCCTTTTATTTTCTAGTCGTTTTGCTATGAACTCAGCTGTTGTCGTGGACAAGCGGACTGTCCCCAAGAACACTTGATAAGAAACGCGGACTAAATGAGGAAAGTTTTGCCCCTTTGACAGGGGTGGAGCAGTGTGTGATCGCGTCACTCTCAATAGACAGTTCGGTGGGGCATGACCGTACAGTACAGTACAGTATAAACAAAACGATCGTAACCTATGCCACTCCTATCATCACTTCATTGCAGATTATAGGCAGCGAAGTAGCCAGGCCGCCACTTCAAATTTGTACTTTCCCCCGATTCCTCTCCTCGGCGGGGAGGAAGTTGGTCATTGAAAAATGTAAAAGCCATCCCACATTCTTGCCATAACTTCGCAAGACAGGGTGAAGGAGTGGTCCATAGAGTCCGTTTATATTCACAAATTAGACTGATGCAAACTGAGTTTTAATACTGTATTTTCCATGGAAAGCATTGTGTTTACAGGCTCACTCTTAAACACATCTTTTTTCTGTACTTCAATTCTCAACCCCAACTCAGTCAAAAATGTAAGGCCCATTCCCCACTATTTTGAAACACACTTTCCCATGCAAAATTAACCAAAATTCCTTAAAAGGAAAAGGTCAAAGGACTATTTTTATGCACCACTTAAAAAGCTTGTGGACGCAGTCATTGAAAGCCCATCATCCTTCAAGAACACTAGGCCTCAACTGAGCCTGATGCAGACAGGTGAGGAAGTCTGAAGTGGTTAGCTATCAAAACGATACATTTTATTGCTCACGGTAATCTAGTAAGGGTCCTGTAGCAGCAACACTTCTACAGTAGATTTGAGTTGTGAAAACCAAAGAACTGAGTGGTGAATCACAAGTTACCTTCTGTGAGTATATATCGACAGAGATGCTTTAGCAGGTCACACTGACCCTCCACCAGGAAGTGTAATTTTGTCCTTGACCTGCTTCTCTCCATTGGAGCGAAGGGTCTATGAGTGTCTCTGTCAGTGACTTGAGTCTCTAACAGTTCTTCTCCTTTTCTGTCCTTCACTCTGAATTCTCACCCCGCCCTTTCCTTCCTCTTTCTCTCTCTTCACTTTGTGTGTATTGCAGTCTTTTCTGACACAGTAATCATAAGAAGGCATCATCTACAGCCAGCATTCAGCCCCTTTCACACCAACTGCTCATTTGAATATGACACCTTCACAGGCAGTGACAGTAAATGTGAGTCCACAGCCTCACGTGTTGAGTTGTGGAGGCGGTGGAGCAGCGGGGCGGTGAGGAGCCACGCCTCGGTCCTGCCTGTGGGGCTGAACAGTGACCCGCACCCCGAGGGAACCAGAGGACTGGAACTGTAAGTCACCCGTTACCATGATGACGTCCCGGTTTTGTCCTCTCACACGGTACTTCCCCCTTGAATGATGATAATTCCGAGAAGAGAATGTAGACTGGTGGTAATCGTGTATCACACATTGAGTTTGCCAGTCCTGTATAATGTGCGTGACCCGTTCCGCTAACACTTGAGTATTTTGAATGGATGTTAATGTAGAGTTGTATAACTGATCAGAAGTGCAGCTCCAGGCGTCTGGTGAACACCGGCCCTGATGCCTACTGTGTCCCTGGTGACCCATTGTCTTTTGAGAATTGTAACTGTGTAAGAAGGCATATTGGTAACCACTTAAGGTAACAGGGGTGTTAAGATACTGTTATAGTCTGTAGTACCTCTGTAGGGAATGTAGAGAGTGTGTGTTGGAGGGAGCGAAAAGACATACTGAGAGAGTGAAAGAGAAAGAGAGAGAAAGGAAGGAAGGATTGTGCATGTGAAAATGAAATGTGTGACTTTGCCGTGCAAACAAAATGGGAACTCTCATAAGAATAGAAAACAAGAACACAAACTGACTACTCACCAACTGTCTTATTTCTGAGATGGATTAAAGATAATAATGCAAGTAATATTTAATCTATCTCGCCCTCACCCTTTCGTTGTCTTGATCAGCCACCATAACCTTCAGTATCTCCATTCAGCCAAGCGACTGAACACATGCTAGGGGGGCTCTCTGCCTCCCCAGGTTCAACATTACCTTGATGTGAAAAGTACACACATCCTTCACTCAAGTAGAAGTATAGATACTCATGTTTAAAAAGACTGGTAAAACTTGAAGTACTGACTACACTTTTTTACTTAACTTAAATGAAAGAAGTGTGGGCTTCCAAACTTTTTGTAAAGAATATTTTTTTAACCTATTAAAAAACTTTTGACGTAAAACTTTTTCTTTTAATCGAAGGTGCAAAGGTGTTTTTCAAAAGTTTTTTTTTACACAACACAAAAAGTTCACGTTTGTTTCCTGTTGCCTTCTGCCTTGCTCCATGATAGCTTCATAGACTAGCTTACATTCAATGTCAATATCCACACCCACCAAGGGACACATCTTACCGCACAGCTGCCTTGAGGCGCCCGTCAGGAGGGGAGAGATCTGGAAAGGCTAGGATCAGGGTGGATCAGGGTCTTTACAGAGCAATGATTAACCATGATAACCTTGTACATATCTGGGAATGGGAAAGTGCTGCATGGAGGGTGAACAACTCATCTTTGTGGAGTGAAAAACTAACAGAGAACTCATTTTGTACCAGGTGGTGCTTTTCCTCTGTTTTCCATTCAAGAGATTACACAGGGGCCAAACACAGGGGTCAAACACAGGGGTCAAACACAGGGGTCAAACACAGGGGCCAAACACAGGTGCCAAACACAGGCTGCTGAAAGGAATATTTCATTAGTCAAAAAATACAACTTCAACACATTGATGTCGGAAACCATTCCCTAGTGGGGTGCAGAGGAACATAATAACGTAAACTATCGATCTGAAATCTACTACAAAGGTTTTAAATAACTTAACTGAACCAGAACTGGACTTTCAAGCCTGCGATGTCAAAGTTCAAACTTTGCTCCTAACACGCTGAACGCTTGACCTCTTTAAACAATGTAAGGAGGAGAAGAAAAAACAAAAGCATTTTTGTTTCAGGGCGAATACTGCCGACAATGGAATTTCCTAATCAAGGAGAAATGGCTGTGTACACTGGCCGCAAGCCATGTGGATCTGAACGGGTCTCCAAGGGGTTAGGGCCACGTTTATATCCAAAGGGTTGCTCACTTCTTCATACCCTGGGCAACTCTCCTCTTGCTGATTGGAAAGGCATGGGTAGTGTAGATGGTGGGAAGTGATACGAAGACCTTATGTACTGTACACAGCTGAGGGGGCGAATTGGGGCCGCCACCCTGATGCTTTGCAGGTTGCACATATACCTGCATATACCTGCATATACCTGCATATACCTGCATATACCTGCATATACCTGCATATACCTGCATATACCTGCATATACCTGCATATACCTGCATATACCTGCATATACCTGCATATACCTGCATATACCTGCATATACCTGCTTATACCTACTTCAACTGAGCTGACGGCATCCTGACTAACTCGTTTTTCGAGTAATGTTGACCCGTACAAGATCGAACATTGGGGTTAAGGGGCATCAAGGGTTAAAGGAAGGGAGTGTTCATGAACCTGTATGTGGGGATCCTTACTTGGCAGTTCTGTGTATCAGGTTACCTTCACCAGAGAACACTAGCAGTTCATAATAATACTGCATCCACTGGACATGTCGAAGAATGATAGCTCTATTTTGGGGAAAACGTTCTGATTCACATAGACCTCGCCTTTTCCTCTGCCAGAATGTTGTAGAACTCCAGTCCCTGTGGTTCTGACAGCAGCTTGGACGTAGAGTTCTGGAACACAGAAACTCTGAGACTGCATTGGACACTCACTACAGGTCATAGTTGAGCGAGATTTCTTCTTCTTCTTGACCTCGTCCTTCTTTTAAGCATCGCAAGTGAAGATTCTCCACTGAGAGGAAGGAGGGTCCTCTAACCACAGTCGCCCCCTAACCCTCCCACAGTCGCCCCCTAACCCTCCCACGCCTTCTGCCCTCTGGCTCACCCTGAGGGAAGGGGGGGAAATCTGACAATACTTTGTTCAGATGTTTGGCGAACGAGGGGTGGGTGATTTTAACAAAACATGAAGTGATTTACAGTACTGCACTTTATTCTGAGTGAATGAGAGCTTGTGTCTTTGTGTCTGAAGGCTACACAGAATCAAAGGATCCTTCATCATTCCCAACTGCTCATGGAATGCATACATATTCAAAATACAAGTAATCAAAGTTGAAATCAGACCACGGGCTTGTCCTTGTGACAGTACTGTACATACTGTAACTGCCCCCACCCCCTCCTGCTTACATTGCCTCCTGCCTCAGCCAATCAGGTCCCAGGAGATAGGAGTGGGGTCAGAGAGTCCCCCTGTTTGACTCGACTGGTTGGAACTCTCTGTCCTAGCTGACAGTTAAAAGGACCCAGTAGTGTTCCCTTTAAACATCTATTTAGATTTGAGAAAAAATTTAAAAGTTATAATTGTAGCCTTAAGAAACATTTACCACTATCAGGGTAGGAGAATTCCCACTGAGTCTCATCATCTTTACTCTAATCTCTCGTTCTTATCTGCTAACTCTCTCTCTCTTCCTCCCTCTTTCTATTTGTCACTCTCTTTTTCCCCCTCTATCCTCAAATCTCAGATTGTTCCTGCTTACTGTTGTCTAAACAGTCATAATTACAGCCATGACCCATGACCATGTCTGTTTACATGTGTCCTGGCAGACACAGGTTCAGGCCATGTCCCAGTTGGCTCCGAGTTGGGGTCTGTATCGCTTGTTTGAAAGCCTCTGTGGTGGTGATTAATGGAGTCTACTGTAGGTCGTCTGGCAAAGTAGCCTGCAAGAAAAGATTTGTACCGATTCTCTCAATACCTCATTGATGGTGTTGAATGCAGTAAATTACCAATTGATGGCAACGATAATGATGATGATGACATGGATGTGATCCTCTCCAAAGGACCACCAGGGGCCAGAGCAGGTTCTGTAACAGGGTCCCGGGATGAGAGCATGTCTGGGGACTCTATTCCG
Organism: Osmerus mordax; assembly: GCF_038355195.1. NCBI lineage: Eukaryota > Metazoa > Chordata > Actinopteri > Osmeriformes > Osmeridae > Osmerus > Osmerus mordax. The sequence continues at coordinate 1,355,996 of NC_090053.1, read as the reverse complement.
ATTATAGTATTTCTTCTAGAGCATGGAATGAGAAAGAGAGAGAGAATTGTAAACAGAGAAATGCAAACATAAACACACAAGTGGAATTCCACCAACAAATGCAAAAACATGATCACACACACTCAGAGAATAGTCAGAGTGTGTAGGAGGGCTAGGTATGTTACATTTACATTTAGCAGACGCTCTTATCCAGAGCAACTTACAGTAAGTACAGGGACATTCCCCCGAGGCAAGTAGGGTGAAGTGTCCTGCCCAGGGACACTTGTCATTTTGCACAGCCAGGAATCGAACCGGCAACCATCTGAATGGTAGGCCGATTCCCTAACCACTCAGCCACCTGACCCCACATGTTCTTGCTACCTGAAGCCCTGTGATGCGAACACACAGATACGTTGTTAATAGACAGTAGACAGATGGGAGTCAGGTGGCTGAGCGGTTAGGGAGTCGGACTAGTAATCCGAAGGTTGCCAGTTCGATTCCCGGTCATGCAAACTGACGTTGTGTCCTTGGGCAAGGCACTTCACCCTACTTGCCTCGGGGGAATGTCCCTGTACTTACTGTAAGTCACTGTGGATAAGAGCGTCTGCTAAATGACTAAATGTAAAATGTGATAGTGTTTGACCAATACACAGCAACATAAACCTGTAATGGCTGACTAAGCAGACATATCTGCTTGGCTGGTTTGATGAGGAGGGATTGGAGCTGTGGCTTAACCCAGCGAAACACATTTCGCGGACATAAATATGTTGTTTCAAACTGTTAGGGTTTGCGCCGATTGACCTGCAACGAACATGGGTTCAACATTAAGTGATTTTTATCACTGTAATCAACACATTTCCTACTTAAGAAATATCTTAGGCAAAAATATGGGAATAAAGGTACAATCCAAAATCTTAAATGAGCATGAACGCCGAAGAGGCAAACAGATTTATGCCATGTATGCCGTTTTGGCAGATGCAGTAACAAATACTAACCGTTAGGTGTCGCTCAAGATGAACACTTTGCAGCAGCGCTATTGTAAACACAGTGTATGTTGTGTTTACAGTATCCGTATTTTCCCTGCCCCATTTTAGTGTATTTTTTATAATTATAGCCCACATGATTACATCAATTTAGTTAGTTGTTAGTAACTTTGTATCTTCCCTATCTTGTTTTTTACAAACGCTGCCCCGCAATACACACTAGGAAAGACATGCACCACAGGTGATACATTGGTGATGTAACAGATGTGACAGGAACCTGTCACGTCGAGGCTGACTGATATCGAGCTCTCTTGATCATTAAACATCTGAAACCTAAAAACAGCCTTGGCTCCTGTAGCCTAATAGAGCTGTACGTGTGTGTGCTAGGCATGTGCGCGTGCTTGAATTTGTGTGTGTGATATTGAGTGGGATTTTGTGTGTGCGTGTTTCTACATACGTGTGTGAGTATTCGACGTGGTCATAATGTGATATGGTCAGTTGGAGAGCTGATGGAGATAAGCTACCATATGGTAGAGCAGGAGGGAGGGGAGAGACTGCACGATGGAGGGGCGGGGGGAGAGAGAGCGGGGGATGGAGGGAGAGTGGCAGAAAAACAGAATAAGAGGTGGAGGAAAGAGAGAGAGAGAGCAGAGAGGGAAAGCAAGAGAAACATAGAAAGGAAAATAAAGGAGAAGCAGAAAGGATGACAAAGGGGTGAAAAGCAGGGAACAGCAAAAGGAACAGGCTGGTTGGTGAGGAGGGAGGAGAGGACGAGCGGGAGAGAGAGAGGGTGAGAGAGGGAGAGGGTGAGAGAGAGAAAGGGAGGGAGAGAGGGAGAGAGGGAGAGGGAGAGAGAGAGAGAGAGAGAGAGAGAGAGGGAGAGAGGGAGAGAGAGAGAGAGAGAGAGAGAGAGAGAGAGGGAGGGAGAGAGAGAGAGATGGGTGGGTGGTGAAGCCTACAGCTTGGAAGAAGAGGAGGGGCAGTGGGGGGTGCTCACTGCTCAGTGATGTGTTATCATTCCTCCCCTCTACCCCCTCCCCTGCTTCTCTCTCTCTCTCTGTAGCGCTCCCTCTCTCTCCCTTCGTTCTGGCTCTGTTGCCAAGGCTACGGAACAACCTCTTGGTGCATGTACCTAGACGAAGCTGTGGATCTGTCTGTCCTCCTGGATGCAAACAAAAGAAAAACCTATCACTCTCTCTCTCACACACACTCACACACACACCCACACACTCTATCACACACAGTCTCTCACACACACACGCACACTCTGTCACTGACCCACATGCTCCAATATAGGGGGTAACGGTGGTGTGGTCCTGTTGCGGTGTTGCTTTTCTAGAGCTGATACAACGTGATGAGAAGAGGACTATAGCACACCCAGGTAAGAACCAGACCAGGTTGAGGCTGGGGCTGAGGCTGGGGCTGGGGCTGGGGCTGGGGCTGGGGTTGAGGCTGGGGCTGGGGCTGGGGCTGAGGCTGGGGCTGGGGCTGGGGCTGGGGTTGAGGCTGGGGCTGGGGCTGGGGTTGAGGCTGGGGCTGCCTGTCTGTCTCCCTTTCCCGGCTCCACTCTCTTTCTCTCTCCCTCGTTCTCCGCCTCTCTCTCCTTCTTTTCTGCATGACACGGAGTGAATATCAATGCCACTGCACAGCCTGCTGTTCAAGGCTGCTGCGCCTACTGACCATACATGCTAGGGTGTGTGTGTGTGTGTGTGTGTGGTGTGGGGGGGGGGGGGGGGGGTGGGTGTAAGACTATAGTACACTTATGTATCTCCGTAATATATTAGTTGTTGCGTTAGTTCAATCAAAGGGGCATTTTTCATTTAAATAACGATTTACCGAATCTACTGTTGAGATTTTATAGATCTGAACACGTGAATGTTCCATCCTGTGTTCTGTCTAGTTTCTTTACATCTGGAAGCAAGTAAGAGAACTAGTGTGATGAGCGATGCAACAGTGTTCTGTGTGTGCTTCATGGCTGATCCAATGCTGTTATCCAGTGCTGTGATCCAGCTCTGCACTGTATGGTCTCTCTGGCTCTCCGTAGCTCTGGACGTGGATTTGAATGGTGTTTTGTCTTAGCATGAATGACTCCAAGAATCCATCCTGAAATGAAAATGTTGTTGAAAGGATATAATATCGATCTTTGTCACCAAGAAAATCTGGGGGATAGGCCAATCAAATATTGATTATTCGTTCTTAATTTTTACCTTGATGAATTGTGTTTATCTGCAGGGAGTCATAACCATTTAATGTTATTTGTTTAAAATAACTAATGACTGTGTGGGGAATATATACAATTGAATGATGATCTAATCAAGCCTGGTTTCAGTACGAGTGTGTTTATGTATGTGAAAGAGAATTGTGTGTGTATGAGAGTGTGTGTGTGTTTATGAGAGTGTGTGTGTGTGTATGAGAGAGTGTGTGTGTGTATGAGAGAGTGTGTGTGTTTATGAGGGTGTGTGTGTGTTTATGAGAGTGTGTGTGTGTGTGTGTGTGTGTGTGTGTGTGAGTGTGTGTGTTTATCAGAGAGTGTGTGTGTGTCTCCGAGTTTAGTGAGGCAGGTCAATAGCCGTCATGTGACAGTATCTTATGTTACCATCCCATCATCACTTTCAGGTTCCTCCTCCTCATCATGCCGTGTGTGCAGTTCACCAATACCTCCTTTCCTCTCCTCCTCCCCCACCTCCTCCTCTTGTCTCTCTTTCCCCTCTCCTCCCCTCTCACTCTCTATAAGCCTCAGCTGGTAACTAACCAGACAGCAGACACAATTTGTTGCATTTGTTACATCATCATAAATAAAAGGATCATGTCAGGATCCCGGGCACTGTAGGCGACATACTGAGAGTGAGTCATTGTTCAGGCGCACACAAACCTCACCTCCCTAGAACTGGAAATGGCTGCAGACTGCAGACTAGGTTTCAGGTGCAGTCTGCAGCGCATGTGGACCTCAACAAACCTGGCCCTCCTGACACATTCCTCCAGGTCCTAGTGCCTGTAGTGACGAGGACTCCTCGCTGTGAGGACGGGCTCACAGCCGCCAGCCCTCACGGATGTTCCTCTGCTCAAGCTTTGACGAGTTTGTGCGTGTGTGTTTATTGTGCTGCGTGTGTGTTGTTGCCACAGATTGTGCTGCGTGTGTGTTGTTGCCACAGTTACTGAAACTCCAGCCTCACGCCATTGTTCCAACAACCTTCACGCGGACTAGAGTCGCACCTCTCCTTCCATCCATTCAAGTGGAAGTCTGTCTCCTCGTCTGTCTGCTGGACGGACATTGTCTGAGAAGAGGAAGGACTGCAGAAAAACAGACCAACGCATTCTGTACAAAGCACTCTCAATGCTGCAACCTGTTTGTATGTTTGTGTGTGTGTGAGTGTGTGTGTATGCACGTTACCATGGCTACTGGCAAGCCTGGCCAGCGTCATCACTTCAAACCC